>NW_020229929.1:0-69298 GCF_003227715.2 Harpegnathos saltator
CCGGAACGTCTCCCCATGGCAGCTAGCGTGCTCGCGCCGCCCGAGGGTCCGCTTTAGGGTTGACTGCGATCGCATTCCCTCGGCACAACACACAGGGGCTCCGCCCGCCTCGGAATACGTCGAGCGGCCCGGAGCACCCCTCCACCCCCCGGGTACGTGAGGGGTTCCAAACCCTCACGGTGTGCAGACCCGGGTGAGGGTACCTCTCTCCGCCTGGCCGTGGCCAGGACGGATGAGGGAGAGGATCGTTCCCTTTGGCTGCCGGAGTACCAGCGTGCAACCTCCGGGAATGAGTCCCTCTGGTTGGCGCATGAGGGTGTCTCGACCCCGACTCGGAATACGTCGAGCGGCCCGAGACACCCCTCCACCCGGGTACCATGGGGCAAGCCCCGTGGTGTGCAGACCCGGGTGTGGGTTCCTCTGTCCGTTTGACCGGGCCGAACGGGTGAGGGAAGTCGGGGAGTCCACCTTCGAGACGAAGGCGGGGTCCTCTCCCCTCGTCACCCTAGGTTGCCCCGACCGCCGACCTCGGAATAAGTCCGAGCGGCCCGGGACATCCCTCTCCACCCCCAGGTACCGTGGGAATAGTCCCACGGTGTGCAGACCCGGGTGTGGGATCCTTCATTCGCCCAGCCGTGGCTGGGACGAGCGAGGGAGAGAGGTCCTCCCCTCTCTCTTGGCTGCCGGAGCACCGGGTGCAATGCCTCGGAGGGTGGGATCTCTCAGGACGCGGTAGGGTACTCCGACCCCGACCTCGGAAACGTCCGAGCGGCCCGGAGTACCCCTCCGCACCTCAGGCACCACGGGGGAGGAGGATCCCCATGGGGTGGAGCCCTGGATGCGGGTACGTCCCTCCGCCCGGTCTAACCGTAACGGTCCAACCGAGGCGGGAGGAAAGGGTTCTCTCTCTTCGGCTGCCGGAACACCGGCGTGCAATGCCTCGGAGAGAGAGGTCCCCTTCCTGGAGCGAGTGTCATCCCTGTCGGCTGCCGGAGCACCGGCGTGCAATGCCTTCAGGGATGATGATCTCCTCGCACCCGCTCTGTGACCATGCTGGTCATGGACCAGGCTGGTCACTCCAGCCCGGTCGGGTGCTCTTGGTCCAGTCCCTCCGTACAGACCACTCCGGCATGGTAGAAACTGCCAGGGGCCGAAACCCCCCGCCGGTACAGCTCTGTACATCATCGGGACCTTCAAGCCTCCTCACCACGTCAAGGTGGCACCCACGGGGAGGCTAGTCGGACGTGCTGTCGCGACTCTCCGGAACAATAGAGCTCGTGCGCGTGATAGAGGACGGATCCCGGCGGTTGTTAACCCTCGTCGTTAAATAAGCGGTTTATTTATTTGATTATTTCAAAAGAGAGATTCTGTTCTTGACGCTTGACTTGATCGGACGTTGCCGTTGCGACTCTCGGGAATGAAGAGTTTCGTGTGCGTGAAAGAGGACGGATCCCGGCGGTTGTTAACCCTCGTCGTTAAATAAGTGGTTTATTTATTTGATTATCTCGAAAAAGTGAGACATTTTAACGGATTTATTCCTATTTTGTTTATGCCGCGAAGATAATACTGAGGTACGCGTTAGTAGAATTCTAAGGCGCGAGCGCGGATAAAGAGTATTAAACCGATAAACAACGGTTATTATTATTTACGATTAACAAATAAAATATAACGGATTTTCGGAAAGATTTCCGTATATAATAAATTAAGTGATAACCGAAAAGGACGTTCCCAGACTGGAACAAAGGATTATGTATGAGGCGAATTGCGCAGCAATAAAGTAAGTTATTTTAATTACTATACGTAGCTATAAGGGCACGTAGATATTAATGGACACGAGCGATACGCGTGTGAGTACAAGCAAGATTTGTTATTTTACTGTAATTTGAGAGTTTTGAATATATGTTAATTATTCATTATTTTGATATAAGAAGCATAAGTATAATCACTTACTTACCTTGAAATTCATGACGAACCGTCCAGTGACCGGACTTACAACGAAGTAAAAATAATTAATCACAAAGAAAAGTTTAAATTGAGACCTTCGGGTGATTTCGAATTATGGCCGCGAGAAGCCATACGTAGTTTTTGATAGATGGTCAGGAAACGACCATAACGTACATTTTGAATAAGGCACGCAAGCACCAGATATGGTTAGAGGAAAGGTATATAGCCTAACCAGTTGAAGCGTAGGAATCGTATTGTGGCGTAGCCTATACGATAAATTGACAAATAACAAGTACGGATTTTCACCATAAGTGAAATTCGGACCATCACCATACTAGTCCATAGATGGTGAAGTGGTAAAGGGGGTTTCCCTATTCCCCGGGCCAAAGATAGGGTGGCGACGGACATAGTGACAGAGATTCGATTTACCATAACTAATAATTTGAGTATGGTCCTTTGCCCGCCATTGATGGTAATTTTATATATGGTTGGGTTCTAATCGAATTAAGGATGGATAGGCGACAAAGCAGGAAGGGGAGAAACCGGTCAGGTTCTCAAGGGAAAAGACATAAGAGGTCCGGTTCTAGAAAACATTAATTCTTTTTCATATTCCGATAAAACGGTCACAAACTTCCGATCGCCGACCGAACCTCGAGGAGCCTAACCGGAGCCCACCTGACCGGATGAGAACTACTCGAGGACCTAACCAGAGCCTCGAGGAGTACGCAGGACCGATGGTCATTTATATCAGCGAGGAGGACGCTATGCCTGAGATTCGGGTCAAGCAGGAGGAGGAACCAAATCCAGAGTGACCCACTCGAGGACCAGCTGGCTGCCTTCGAGGGCCATGCGGATGAGCTCGAGATATCCAAGTAAGCCAAACCACATCGGCGTAATCTTAAGTACCAAGCAGCTCTCAAGCAGCACTCCTGAGTAGGTCGATGAGACAGGGGAGTAATGCTTGAGAGAGCGAGAGACTCGAGATAAAATCAAGCGACCGGTTAGTCTTTTTAGTTACTAGAGTTTAGTGCGATACAGCTTAAGAAAGAGATTATGAGACGAGAGATATTTTTATACGATTATATACTTTATATTTTTATACGATTATATACTTTATTCGATTACCCAGCCGCGTTGCTTAAGACAGATTAGGTAACTTCAGTAATTAAGTAAATATTTTATTTGATTTGAAGATAATCGAGAAGGATCGCGTAGGTCCTGTCGATCAGGATCCAGGCTTAATATACACTATGATATCATAAAGAAAGGTTAATTTATTTTAGAGGCGCAACAGATATTCGAGTCACGCGGCAATCCATGACGAAAGTAGTCGTTAGTTCTAAGCATGATGAACTGCGATATTAGTATTGTAAAACAGTCTTAAGAGATCCGAGGTCTGTGACGTAATGGATAATACTGCCCAAAGTTAATTGCAATTAACGTTAACAGATGTTTTGCATTTTCTAAAGACTTTCTACTACGATAGAGAGATTTTATAATTTTTAATTTTACTCATTAATTTTTAACAAAGTAGAAAAGATGTGATTCGAGCCAGAAGGCATAATGCCGGTAATGAAAACAAGCCGGGAGATTATCTAGTAGTCACTTACGCCCCAGTGGTTCGACGGAACCTATGTAGAGCGCGCTCCAGCCGGATGATCGCAGAAAAGGCTAAGTCCGAGGTGGAGGGCACCGGTGGTGACACGCGGCAACCTGAAATAGAGAATCAAAGATCATTAGTTGTGAAAAGTCCGTGGAAAACTAGAACGGAGAGAAAAGGATTATCATAAGTAAAGATTAATTTTATTTTTACGTACCTGGGAAGCTCATTCCACGAGGATGAGATATCTCGCATTTAACGGTGACCTGTAATGAGAAAACAGGATTAAGATTTTATTAATACATAACTATATATACACATATATACACATGATTAATTATTAGCGAGATGCGATTAACTTTAGAATATATAAATCAGCGCGAATATTTAGTTTATAAGCATCGTACGAAGCATAGCGCCGTCGGAAAATCAGGAGAATGAGAGCGAGTGCACGTGACCGCGTGAGAGAAAGAGGAGAATTTTGTAAGGCGCGAAAGCTCGTCAAAAGTCAGTCGGACCAAGACCCCTAAACCGAAAGGTGGTACAGTGACCGTAGAGCGTAACGGTAATTAGTGAGTCCTTCTCTGTCGGCGTATAACGATAAACGCGATTCGATACGAGAATAATATTTTGTTCAGTGATTACTGTACCAAAAGGACCAAAAACTATCGTTAAAATATCCACGCACGCTGTGTGAGTGCATTCATTTGAGGATTCCTGTCCATCCTTCGGAGAACCGCATCGTGCGTAGCAAAAAGGGCGGGTGGCGACCGAATTGTGCTGCAACCAGTAGGAACCTGCATCTTTACCCTAGCCCGAAGGGCCTAAACGTCGGGCCTAAACCGGCCTCGACGTCCGGTTATACCCTATCAAGCGGAACGCGCGCCAGCGAAAAATAACTAATGTCGGTAATACCGATGCCCTCTATGTAAACCCATAAAAAATATTGCCAGAACAACTGGGTTTTGGGTTTCTCGCATCCGGGGAGAGCCCGTGATTCATCCCACGGAAGCGAAGGGCGCGGAGACAAAATTTAGTTAATGTCGATAATACCGACCAGGGTAAACGCCATCTACGTGAGCCCACTTGTTCAGAATAGCGTCCGATCGTTTCGTAATTGTCAGTTTCGCCTCTGAAGATGACCAATGGTCTTCCTCGAAGAGGCAAAGCGCGCGGAAGCGCAAAATAGTAGTTCACGGACCGAGAACGCGAGCGAACGTGTTCTAACAAACCGGAATCGTACCGTTGGTAACGGTAATACGCAGTTTAGCGTTCGCGATGTATTTCCGCGTGTTATAGTAAAGGCTATCGAAGGCCAAATGAGGGATATAGGCGCGACGACGAAACCCGCGTTATATTTTTGTTATTGTAAAAGCCGCAAGGGTCCAACGAGGGATAAAGGCGCGACGACGAAACCCGCGTTCTGTATTGTTATTTTACATAAATAAACGTTTTATAAACTCAGTGCCGTGTCAGTGCGTTTCTGCTACGAATCCCGTCCTTCCCGGGAAGACGACACCGCGCTGGACATTCTCCAAGACGGGTGGCGACCGATTGCCGCATATAATTCATGCGGACCTGCATATCCTTGGATCTCCTCGCTGCGGCGTGCTCAAGTGACTTCACGTCCGGTTACAACCATACCCATCCTGACCTCGAGGAGCGGATCACCGTCCGTCGTGACCCCGAAGGCAGGACCGGCTCAGGCGGAACCAGAAAGAGGATCCTCGAGGACCCGGGCATCTTGAGCAACCAACCAGACTAATGGTGATTTACCTGGCGAGCAGGGAACCCCAAGAGGAGGACTCCACGAAGGACCGGGCGGATCTCGAGGAGGACCCGAAAGCAGGGTACCCTCGAGGATCGAAGATCACGAGACCAGGAGGTCGTTAGTAGACATGATTCGAGTACAGTCAGCCTGAAGTTAAGACTAGCTTAAGCAGGAAACGTCTTAAGCGAGAGACCATTCCGAGTCTTGGTGACTTAAGGATGCGTCAGCTTAAGTACGTGTCCGGAAGCCGATGATGAGAGTGCGACAAAGCCCCAGGACATTTGCGTTAATCAGTAAGATAGTATATTATGTTGATTGTTATGAGTCTCAATTAAATACTTGTGGTACAGCGGTACTTGAGTAGGAGAGACAGATGATTTATTTATGATTAAATGCGTACAGTTTTAGTTACTTTTGCATATAGACCATGACTGAAAGCGCAACTCCGCGATTCAGTCCGAATAAGGCTCGGGAAACCGGAGTTATCGCCGGAAACTCAATTACGGTAGTCCTAGGGCGACGCACAGACTTCACCCAAGAGCCCGAGGCAATCAGATCTGTAAGATTTTCCGGAGGCTCTGTGGCGACTCGGAAAGGTGCGGAAATCACAATCACAAATTTTTGTCGAAAGTCTTTATTTTTTGTTATAAGCATCCTTCATCAGCCCCACAGTGACCTAAAACCTGTACGGGAAAAAGGTAGTACAAGTTAATATTACGCAGCTTATCTGAAAACTGTGATCCCAGAGAGTTCCCCGGAGACTCGAAAGATAGTATTTTAACCGATAGTATTTAGTTTATGTAGATAACCGTTCGGGGTCAAGGAGTGAGGAGGAGTTTCAGCGAAGACCTAGAAAGTACAAATGAAGAAGACTGAGATATATTGTGTCCAATAAATACTTACCGACAGAGTGAGGATCTTCGTCGAAGACTCTGCGACAACCTGAAACAAAGAGAGATTAGTAAATAGACGCAGTATGTCGACTTGTACTTACCCAGAAAGGAGAGACTTGTAAGAGACCTGTAACAGAAATAAGCATTAGAATAAGTTAGATGTAAGTTTATGTATTGAAATATATTTGTATTGCTATATTATAATTAGGAAAAAGAGCAATGACGTACTTGAGATTATATAATCAGCAGAGAATTTATTGTTAGGTTTTATTAAGTTTTTGTGTTGTCATATTATTTACAGTAACGTGTGCTTCGTGCCTAGTAACGACGAATTAATACATCATGCGTACGCTTGTTTAAGAGTGAGATTTTATATAAATATACATATATACACTGTTAGTATCATCATAAGTGTAGGATTCAGTTCAACGACAGTTTATAAGGGCGTGAGGTTATTTATAAGTACGCGAACGAGCGTCTAGAACCTGCGTCAGCGTACGCTCTCGTGAGAGAGAGAGAGAGAGAGAGAGAGAGAGAGAGAGAGAGAGAGAGAGAGAGAGATAAAAGAGTTTATGTTACATATCGCACAATCAATAGAAGCTAAGTGTTATTTTTTCCGAAGTCGCGTTGGGAAGCACTGTACGTATGTAGGTTAGATATTACCGACAGGGCAGGAGCGCCCTCTAGGCGTACACGCGAGAGAGTGGCAGTGTTCGCTCGCCGTAGGAATCCAGGGCTCCGCATCTAAATCTAGGCGGTGGTCTTCTTAAAGATGTACAGGGTTTTTCAAATGGTGCGAGTCGATGTTGGCAGCCTGTGGCGGCCATGTTGTTTTGGCGGCGTCTGTCTAACCTGTTGTTTATTATTCAGTTACTGATGCCAAATCACCATGACAAGTTACACGATCGAGCAGCACGTCCAAATGATAAAACTTTATTATGAAAATGAGTGTTCGTTAGTGCAAATGTTGCGCGCGTTGCGCCCATTTTACGGTAGACGCGGTGGCCTTTCAAGTCGACTCTCCAACGTTTGGTGGCCAAATTTGAAACGACCGGTTCGGTAAACGATCAGCCAACACCCGTACGTCAAAGGAACGCCAGATCGGCCGAGAACATCGCCGTTGTAAGTGAGAGTGTGCAGAACCCGAGGCAGTCAATTCCTCGCCTCGATAGGCGGGCAAACTGCTATAGATGCGGAGAACCCGGACACCTGGCTCGGGAATGTGTCGCTAGAGTCAGGTGTCAAATCTGCGAAGAGATTGGCGTCCAGTCGGGACATAGGATGGGGGGGCCATCTTGTCGTCCCCCCAAGAGGAGGAAGAAGGTCCCTGGGGATGCGGTAGAAAGGGGTATGGCGACCGCACCACCGCCACGAGACCCTCCTGCATCCCAGGGAAGAGGAGGAAAGGAACCATGGAAGGAAAAGAGGTGGAGGGGGGGGTAAGCCGGGAACCGGAGCCCCAACCTCCACTTCCACAAAGGAGGAGAAGGGCCTCTCTTCCTCTTCCGCCTCCCCCTCAACCCCCCACTGATGATGGGAGGATGGAGGTGGAGGAGAAGAGAGGAGAAAAACGAGCAAGAGAAAATGAGGACACCGACGGCGAACAGCCGGGAGAGAAGATTGTTGTAATAACTCAACAAGACAATGGACAATAGACTGTTGCAAGGGAACCTGCACCGCGCCCGTCAAGCGCTCCCTTTGAGCACACGATGACGGAGCGCGGTGCAGGCTTAGGCATAGCTGCAGAGCCCCACCATGTCCCCAGGAACCGCAGGTGGTTCGGGGACGAGGAGGGCTCTGTCGCTATTGTGTGGAAGGCGAGCAGCCGCTCACCCCCGGCCAAGTATTTGGACCGTGGCAGGGGGTTCGTTGTGGCCAGGTGGGGAGTCGTCACCGTGGTCGGAGTATATCTCCCCCCAGAAAAGAGCCTGGGCTTGGCTGACTACAAGTCCAGGCTCCAAGAAATGGGAGATGTCATTAAAAGGCATCTCCCGGGTCCTGTCATCGTCGCCGGCGATTTCAGCGCCAAATCGGAGCTATGGGGCTCCCGGCGCGATGACAGGAGGGGGGAGGTAACAGCGGATTGGGCCGTGGGCCTAGGTCTGCACATCATGAACGATGGCATAAAATCCACGTTCGTGGGGTCGAGGGGGGAATCTATTATCGACCTGTCTTGGGCAACCCCCTCGGCCCTGCGAAGGGTGCGGACCTGGAGGGTGGCGGAGGAGCTAGAATCATTGTCTGACCATCTCTTAATAGAGATGGAGCTCTCCGTCACCCCCGATGGCCTACGGCCCCGCAACGCGGACGGACCCCGGCCCGGTAGATGGGCTCTGGCCCAACTAAACAAGGAGGATTTGGAGATCTCCTTGATGGGCTCCACCTGGCCACAGTGGAAGGACGGGCAGGACCTTGACTCTGAGGTCATGGAGGTTATGCAAGTGCTCGCACTCGCGTGCGATGCCTCCATGCCCAGGGTCAGGGCCTGCCCAAAACGATGCGCCTGGTGGTGGACCGACGAAATTGCTGCGTTGCGGCGGAGGTCGGTCCACCTCAGGCGCGCGTTCCGAGCGGTGCGCTGGGACGCGGACCCTGAGGTCACTCTGGCCGCCCGGCGGGAGTTCTGCGCAGCAGCGAAGGAACTCCGGAACGCCATAAGGGTGGCCAGAGGAAAGGGGTGGGACGACCTCCTCCTCTCGTTGGACGCGGATCCATGGGGGCGCCCATACAGGATGGTCATGCAAAAGCTGAGACCATGGGCGCCCCCTCTGACGGAGACGCTTGACTCCCGGTTCCTGGGACGGGTGATGGGGACCCTATTCCCGGTTGGGGGGGACTACCCCATCACCCAGTACGAAATCCCATCCCCCGAACAACAGGGGGAGGTTCCGGGAGTCACCGAGGAGGAGGTGGCCGAGGCTACCAAAAGGGTCAAGAGCAGGAAAGCTCCGGGACCCGATGGTATCCCCGGCCGTGTCCTCACCCTGGCCTCAGGGTATATGAGCGGCAGGCTCGCCCGCCTGTTTACAAGGGCATTGAGGGAACGGAGATTCCCCCCAGTCTGGGGGAGGGCCAACGTGGTCCTCCTCCGAAAAGAGGGCAAGCCGGAGGATTCCCCCTCCGCGTACCGGCCCATATGCCTCCTGGATGAGGCGGGCAAGCTCTTCGAGCGCATAATAGCAGCCCGCCTCAAGAGGCATATGTCCCGGGAGGGTCCTGACTTAGGTGACGGCCAATATGGCTTCCGAGAGGGCAGATCAACCATAGATGCGGTACTGCATCTCAAGTCCCTCTCGGGGGCCATAGTGTCGGAGGGCAGGGTGGCAGTCGCGGTATCACTGGATATCGCAAACGCGTTTAACACCCTGCCCTGGGGTAGGGTGGTGCAAGCGATGAGAGGTTATTTCCGCTTCCCACCCTACCTCACGGCCGTCATAGAGGACTACTTCCGGGGTCGGCGTCTCATGTGGACGGACGCCGATGGCACGGTGCGAGAGAGGGGGATGAGTCGTGGGGTCCCACAGGGGTCTGTGTTGGGGCCCCTGCTTTGGAACATTGGGTACGACTCAGTCCTCCGGACAGCCCTCCCCCCCGGCTGTAGCACGTTGTGCTACGCAGACGACACGCTCGTCCTGGCCGCGGGGAGAGACTGGGGGGAGGCCGTTCACACGGCCAATTTAGCGGTGGCGGCGGTTGTGCGCTCCATCCGCAACTTGGGCCTGGTGGTGGCAGAAAGGAAGACGAAGGCGATCTTCCTCCACGCCAAGGGCATGAAGCCACCCCAGGCCCAAATCAGGATAGGTCAAGTCAGGGTCCCCATAGAGGCCCAGATGAAATATCTGGGCCTCACCCTGGACGGCACCTGGTGCTTCAGAGAACATATCAACAGGCTGGTCCCTCGACTCAGGATGATCTCCATCAACCTGGGCAGATTAATGCCCAATGTCGGGGGACCAGAAATGAAGGCACGTCGCCTCCACGCAGGAATTTTAAACTCCGTAGCGATGTACGGAGCGCCGGTATGGGCCGAGTCGCTGGCCGCCAGTCGCCCGATGCAAGCGCGGTTGCGCAAAGTGCAAAGAGGACTGGCGGCTAGGGTAGCGAGATGCTACCGGACCGTCTCCTGCGTGGCGGCGACAGTCCTGGCGAGCATGCCCCCCATGGAGCTCGTGGCCCTGTCGTACAAACGTATGTACGACAGGAAGCGCGAGCTTCTAAGAAGAGGGGGGGCGGACGTACCGCTCGCCAGGACAATAAGGGAGATGAAGCACCAGACTCGACGGATCCTCCTCGAAAGATGGCAGAAGTATCTGGCCAATGCCAGGTACGGGAGGAGGACCGTCGAGGCCGTCCGGCCCTTCCTGCTCGAGTGGGTAGGAAGGGCCCATGGGGCCCTGACTTTCAGGGCGGCGCAGGTGCTCACCGGGCATGGCTGCTTCGGTGAGTACCTGTGCCGCATAGGAAAGGAGCGCACAGCCGCCTGTCACCACTGCGGGAATGGCCACGACTCAGCGCAGCACACGCTCCAGGAGTGCCCGGCCTGGAGCAACGAGCGCGGAGTCGTGGAAAGGCAGTTAGGTCGCGACCTTTCGCTCCCCAGTATAGTCCGGGCAATACTGGGGAGCGAAGAGAAATGGGAGGCCTTCAACACCTTCTGCGAAGGAGTCATAAAGAAGAAGGAGGAGGCTGAGGAGCAAAGAAGGAGAGCAGAGGGAAGGGGTAGGCGGAAGAGGCGGAGAGACCGCCACCGCCAGTGGAGAGGAGGGAGGAGCAGGAGCAGGGAGGGGGACGCAGACTCCTCGAAGGAGGAGGAACTTCGGAGGTTGGGGGCTCAGCCACCACCTCCGCCTCCTCCTCACCCCCCTGCTCCTCCTCCAATAAGGAGAGCGAGAGGTAGGAGGAAAACGACCTGGAGAGGGCAATTGGGAGCCCTCCAGAGAGACAGAGGGGTGGCGGTGGTGGTGCTGCAAAGGCTTGCCCCACTTGTGGCAGTGGCAGCAACGCTGACCGCCCCGGTAATTGGGGTGGACGTGGCACCGCTGCCGCCGCCACCCCCTGCTGCCCTACCAACAGCAGCAGCGGGTGAATGGAGCGGATGGGGGCCGAGGCTTAGGCCTAGGCCCCACACCCGCAGACCACCGACTCCCGCCAAAACGGGCGTCGGATGACAATAAGGGGGGGGAGAGGGTATCGGTGATTGATTAATCATCGAAAAAAATGCCCCTCCCTCCCCCTGAATTGCAGGTCCGATGGACAAATCGGACATGCGGAAGGGGGGGGGTCATTAGGACCCCCCGCCCCATTCCTCCGCGGAGGTGGGGAGAGCCCGGCGGCTAGGGGAGTATATCTCCCCGCAACCGCCGGGCGGGAGGGTGGGGCACCGGGCGGGGACTCCCGGTGCCCCAACCAGCCCTCCCAAGGTAGGGTGGCTGGCTGATACGGTGGGTCAGTCAGCCACACAACGTGTATCGGCGGCGCCTCGTCTGGTCGGGAACGGTGGTTGAAGCGGGCCTCGGCCGGCTTCCCCCTTCCCGACCGAAGAGACGAGGCGTGAGGGGCGGGAAAGGGGAACGGTGGTCGAAGCGGGCCCTCGGGCCGGCTTCCCCCTTCCCCTGGGGGAGCGGCGGTCGAAGCGGACCCTCGCGTCGGCTTGCCCCCTCCCCCACCCCGCCCCTCAGGGACAGAAGGTGCGAACCTGGACTCGGGGCCCCGATTAGCAGTTACGCGGCACCGGGGCCCCGACCCAAGTCCCTTCGCAGCGCCACCCGGGGAGGTTTTAGCCGGTAGGAGTCCGGCATAACCCTGGCCCTTCCCCGAGGGTCAGGGTATCCATGATGGATTTCCTCCTCGTCAAAAAAAAAAGAAAAAAAAAGTCAATTCCTCGCCGTGCACAAGAACTCGGCCTTTCGCAGACTTCAACTTGGCGAATTTTGCATCGGGACTTGGGCCTGCACCCGTACAAGATCCAACTGACCCAGGAGCTCAAAGTTAATGACCATAGACAACGCCGTTTGTTCGCTGACTGGGCTTCGGAGCATTTGGAAAAGGACCCCAATTTTGGCCGAAAAATCATCTTTAGCGACGAGGCGCATTTTTTGATGAATGGCTATGTTAACAAGCATAATTGCCGTATATAGCACGACGCCAACCCACACGAGGTTCAACAGGTAGCAATGCATCCACAAAAAGTTACTGTTTGGTGCGGATTTTGGGCCGGCGGCGTCATTGGTCCGTACTTTTTCGAAAACGACGTTGGTGAGGCCATCACCGTCAATGGCGAGCGCTACAGAACGATGATAACCAATTTCTTTTGACCCAAATTGAACGATATGGACGTGGACGACATATGGTTCCAGCAGGACCCACACAGCGGATGCCACGATGGACATTCTGCATGAACGATTTGAGGATATGGTTATCTCTCGCAGAGGTGACGTGAATTGGCCACCAAGATCGTGCGATTTGACCTCGCTAGACTTTTTCTTGTAGGGTTTTCTGAAGTCGTAGGTCTATGCCAATAAGCCGCAATCGACCAATGCCCTTAAAGTCAACATAACCCAGGCCATCGCTCAAATTCAGCCGGATCTATGCGGCAGAATCATTGAAAATTGGACCACTCGGATCCGTGCCACCGTGAGAAGCCGCGGCGGACATTTGAACGATTTTATATTCCACACATAATAGCATACATGGGTTTTTCAAATAAAAAAAGAATTTCGTTAATACCTCACATACAGCTTATTTTATTCCATTGCAACATCGACCCGCCCTTATTGAAAAACCCTTTAAAAGGCGCGAAGGCGCAGAATAGTCGGGCCTCGCCCGCTGAAGCGCTCGGTTGAGTGAAATGGTCACTCCGTCTTAGAGACGTAAAAGAAGCGAGGCGCATAGCGTAATTCGCGCTATGAACTGTAAACAGCGTAGCATAATCCGCGCACTGTAATAATTGGGTTCCTGCTCCCCGGACAGAGCAGAAGTATGTAGAGCCGAAAGCGATCGGAAGTATAACGAAGCCCGTCTATTACGACGCTAAACGTAACACGACGACGTATTGCGTAAGAAGATTAAGTGTAACTGTTTTACCAAAGAACTAAATAAATTGTTAAACGTAATCGTGCGATGTGAGTGGATAATTCTCCCGGGAATCCCATCCTTCTTCTGAGGATCCGCGCTGTGAGCAACGGGAAGGGCGGGCGGCGACCGACATTTGCTGCATTCGAATGATACCTGCATCTTCGACACAGCCCGGAGGGCTTATACGACTTTGCGTCCAGCTACAGCCGCTCCGCCGAAACCCACCTGACGCGCACATCGTGGAACGTAGTCGAGACGAAAACCAGACGTAAAGTCGTAGCGCGACGTAACCGTGCCGAAGAAGCCGCGTTGAAATATTCCGCGAAGAATTTGCTGATTTATACGCGTAGATTGAGTCCACGTTCTTTATAGTACTACGCGAATCGGCGGACCGCGCCCTTGTAAAAGGTGATTTCATTCAATAAAGTGGATAAAATACATATACGTGCCGGTGTCCGAATTTCTTCTGACAATCCCATCCTTCTCGGGGGAGACGACACGGTGCGTGAAACAATAGGACGGGTGGCGACCGACATATTCCTCAAAAGGACCTTCAACTTCGCAATTCGGGCTTAAGGCCTTTCAACGCGTCCGGTGACACGATTAGACGCAGAGGAACATTAACTACACGGCTGGTGGTAAGGGGTTTCGTTAGTTATTAGCGATCTACCCGTTCGACATTGCTAGGAAGCGTGAGAGGTGACCCAGCGACCGCGACGGTTTACCGCGTGAGGTTCACAGGCCCCATCCCGTGTTAATGGCGACCGTGACAGGACAGGACAAAGTACCGCTGTCATCGAAAAGCCGAATAATTGAGTGAAAATGCGAAATTCTGCCGTGAAATAATTAAAAATTAGTGAAAACCGAATATTACTACGTGCGGGCTTAAAGTAGTTCCCGCCATCTTGGACTCTAGACGGAACGCTCGAAGCGTGCGGACGTGCAGGGACACGAGCGCGACCGCAAACCCAGTGAACATCGCCTGCGACCGCGTAAAACCGACGGGAATATCGGTGGCGAGTGCGCGAAGACGGATTGAACTGTGACGACCCGCGAAACCCGCGAAGAACTTGGATACATCCGATAGGAAGCCGGCAACGAGGGACACAACCTGCGTGCGTGAAACGGACCCGACGCAGAGATACAGTCGAGAATCAACGACGATGAGTCGCATGTATTAATATTTTCCGCGTGGAAGCGTAAAGCCCAATCTACAATGTGCTCTTTGTTTCTTTTCTTGTTTCTTGTTCTTTGCCTCTTGCCTCTTGCCTCTTTGCTTCTTGATGCACTGTTTTACCGACAATACTGCTTTTTGTCGCGTGTATTGTGTCTCTGTCAGAGTTGGCTAACTTTTATCTGCCGACGCAGAAAACGAGAAGCACGGAAGTGGCAAAGACAAAACAAGAGTAAGGTTATTTTGATAAACATGGATAACGAATTATTGGAAGCGGAAATTGAAGTGGACGAGGCATTTGGCGAGCTCCTTGCAAATCTCGTACGATCACATCCTTGTCTATACGACAAAACATGCACAAAATATAAAGATAAAAATTATGTCGCTGATACATGCCTCTATCGCCTCTGTCGCGGCTACCTGCAATATGTCAAGTATGTAAACAATTATTTTATTCCCTTATAAACTAAGTACATATATATGTATATTAGCTTCTGCAAATCGCGGGGATATTGTATCATTACATGATGTGCAATGTTCGATTAGATTAAAGAAGTTAAGATTTATTTTGTTTTTTAGCGGATTTAGTGCAAAAACAATGGAAAACTCTTCGTGGACAATTTACGCGTGAACATCGTCTTCAGACAATGTATGAACCATCAGACAGTGGAAATAACACTTGCAAGAGGTCACGGAAAACATGGTACTTGTACCATTCGCTTCTCTTTCTGGTACCACCATCCCATATATCCCATCGCAGAACATGCAGCAATTTTGTACGGAAAAAGATTATGTCAGCCATAGAGTCATCATCACAGTGTGCACAATCAACATCACAGTCTGTATCACATTCATCACTGCAGTTGCCACGAGAATCAATGTTGATAACTATCCCAAGCGTGTCATCGTCTAAATCATCATCTTCTACTTGCATATAGGATTCGGATATGTGCAATGATGGATTGTAGTGGTTCAACTCTATCACAAGAAACATCACTTTCACTATCTGCAGTTAATCAGTCAAGTCTATTATCTATTGCAAAACAAAACTTGGTTTCTCCACCACCTGATAAATCTGCAGTTTGAAAAATGAAAGAGTCTTATAAAGAACAGGATGCCTTGTATAAAATAATTGGTGATACAAATGATGTTATAAAAATGACGATGAATCGCTTGTCAGATACTTGCTCGAAGCCTACTAAATAAAAGTGATGAAGAAGAGGAAATAATAGCAAAAGCAATAAGTTATGCGTTAAAGAGGGTCGATATGATGTACAGAATGCAATGCTATATAGAATGTTTGACTGTTATTCAAAAATATCAAAAAATGGCAACAGAAATTTCTACAAATATATGATTCCATGATTATATAAGTGTGAATAACTTTTTGGTGCAATTCTTTCAGTTATATAATATTAGGGGCTTGCATGTATTCTGATCATTTTTTCACTTTAAAAAGGCATTTATTGAAAAAAATCGGTACAATATATTTCAATCAAAATATTTTCCATCATTTTCTACAACTTTTTCCCATCTTTCTGGCAACATGGCGATACCGTGTTGAAAGAACGATGTTGGTTCGGAAGCGATCCAATCATCGATCCATTTTCGCACTTCTTCAGCATTTCGAAACCGTGTGCCAGCCAAGCCATGCTGCATCGATCTGAACAAGTGGTAATCAGAAGGCGCTATGTCTGGTGAGTACGCTGGGTGCGGCAGAACTTCCCATTCGAGCTGCAACAGTGTATCCTTCACAACTGTTGTAACGTGAGGTCTAGCGTTGTCATGCAAGAGGATGACTTTGCGTCTGTTACTCGCTATTGCTGGTCTCTTTTGCAACAATACGTCGTTCAATTTGTTCAATTGACGTCGGTAGACATCTGCAGTAACAGTTTCATTCGGTTTTAGCAGCTCGTAATACACTACACCGTGCTGATCCCACCATACGCACAGCAAGACTTTATGGCCATGAATATTTCTCTTCGGTGTCGATGTGGATGGCTCTTCTGGACTAACCCATGACTTTTTGCGTTTGGGATTGTTGTAGTAGATCCACTTTTCATCGCCAGTAACAATACGCCACAGAAAACTCTTCTTTTTTTGCCTGGCAAGCAATGAAACTGCGATGTTGAAACGGTTCGAAATGGCATTTTCAGTCAATTCGTATGGTATCCATTTTCCCTCCTTTTGGATCTTTTCCATCGCATGTAAACATCTGGAAACAGTTGATTCATCAACTAATAAGCTATCTGAAAGTTCTTTGAGAGTTTGAGCTGAGTTTTCGTCCAATAAGTCTTGCAATTCGTTGTCTTCGAACTTTTTTGGTCCTCCAGGCCGTTCTTTGTCATTGACATTAAAATCACCACTTTTAAACCATTGAAACCAAAACCGACAATTGGGATATGACGGAGCAGCATCACCATAAATTCTAAAAAGTGTTTGATGGGCTTCGGCAGCAGATTTCTTCAAATCAAACAACAAAAGTAATGAATGTCGAAAATGCAATTTTGAGCGTTCCATGATTAGCGTCTGTATATACTGAATAACTCAATAATACTAAATGGTAAACTGTTATTTGATGTAGAGAAATGTGAAAACCATCGAATTTAACAGTTAGGTTAGGTTGTTTTACATTGATACTTCGCATTTTCACTAATATATGGTGCTGATCAAAATACATGCAAGCACCTAATATAAATTAAGACCCTCAGAGCACACGATATCGCAAGGATGTCCTACAACTATATTTCGGAGATATACAAATATTCATTGTTAAAACTAATATTCGCTGTTTTAGATTTTACAGATATCCTACGGATGTCTTTTTTAGTAACAATTCTTAGTAACTACAAATTACTAAAAGGAATATCCGTAGGATCTAAAATAGCGGACATTTGTATATTCCCAGGATATTGCAATATCCAAAAATTATTTCCATCGGACGTCCATAGAATAAAGTGCTGTGTGGAGAATGTTACCAAATAAAAGATTTCAGTATTAAAACATTCATTATTAACTAGTTTGGAAGTGTTTGGGGATCTCATTTAATACATATATACAAAATAACTTACAAATATCAAATATATATAAGTTTGAATATTTCGTGCAATCCTTTCAGTTTTATTACGTACATTAAGAATATTGCCAAGTAAAAGTTTTCAGTATTAAAACATTGTTCATTATTATCTATGTTGAAAATTGTTGGATCTCATTTAGTATTCACAAAATAAGTTACAAAGTTCAAAGATATTTTAGTTAATATTACTTATATATATTTATAATACTGTTTAAGACAACAAGATTTAAGTGATCTTTAACGCAGAAAAAGTGCCTACGTATATATAAATATATATGTAATATCACAAGATCCAAAGTATACTATAAATTAACTCGTAATCAATATAATTGAATTTTATCTTTTCAGTGCTCTTGTTTCTGTATCTACTTACTAAGAAGTAATATAAGTGTTTTCTGTACCTGATAACATATTATAATAAGTTTTTCATTATAAGTTTTATGTGTTTAAGATTAAAACAGCATGAAATAAATTAAGAATAATTGTAATATATATTTATTATTATTATGCTTTGTTAATCTTTATAATTTTCATACAAATAAAATCATTTAAAACACTTGCAATACAAAATATAATATTATTTTCATTATACATTTTGCGTTTAACTGGAAAATATACTGGAATATATACGAATATTATTGCTGACGATCAACATATGTTCCTAGTGCTTGTTGCCATTGCCATAGTATTTGGCCAACGTTCGAACAAAAGTAATCTCTAAGAATATTAGGCTGAGCGTCAGCCCTTACTGTAGGATTATTAGATCCAAGTCGACCAATATCAATAAGATGTATCAGAAGAGGTCCTCTGTAAATATCTATTCTCCAGTCACTTTCAATGATATGCCCATCCGTTCCTACTCTATTCATGAAGTATGCGGGGCAATAAGTTCTTCTCGACGGTATTACGTTGTCTTCAGGGACCATCAAGAAATTGTAAAGGCATACGATTGCTTTTACAATTTCCTCCGCTGTTTTTGGAGTACAGCATAAATCTCTCCTAAGGATGCGCCATCTTCATACCATAATCTAGTGCAGTAAACATATCAGGTGTAGTAAAAAGAAATCTATTATTTTTCCAATAGATGGCTTTAGTTATCTATATCTCGCGTTGTATAAGTCCGATCGGGTTCCACTAGATGGTGTTAGAAAGATGAGATTTCGTACTAAAAAAACTTTTCTGACAGTTTTGTGATTAGTTGACTCAGTTTTGTTTGAGCGCGCGTCAAAGATGGACACTAGCAAAGAGAAAATACGCTATATTTTACAGTTTTTCTTCGATAAAGGCGAAAATGCAAGCCAGGCGGCTGAAAATGTGAATAGTGTTTATGGTCCTGATACTGTAACAGCCAATCGCGCGCAATTTTGGTTTCATCGATTCCGTTCCGATAATTTCGATGTGAAAGATGCACCACGCACTGGAAGGCCAATTGTCGAAAATATCGATAAAATCATGGGCATTGTCGAGTCCGACTGTCATGTAAGCACTGTTTCGATTGCTCAAGAGCTAAAGATTGCACAAAAAACCGTTTGGAACCATTTGAATAAGGCTGGATACAAAAAAAAGAAGCTCGATGTATGGGTGCCACACGAGTTAACGCAAAAAAACCTCATGGACCGAATTTCCATCTGCGATACGCTGCTGAATCGCAATAAAATCGATCCATTTCTGAAGCGGTTGGTCACTGGTGATGAAAAGTGGATCACTTACGACAACGTCAAGCGAAAAGCGTTCAAGCGGTCGTGGTCGAATCGCGGTGAGCCGGTGGAAACGGTGGCCAAGCCAGGATTGACCGCTAGGAAGGTTTTGCTGTGTGTTTGGTGGGATTGGCAGGGAATTATCTACTATGAGCTGCACCCCTATGACAAAACTCTTAACTCGGAACTATACTGTCAACAATTGGATCGTCTGAAGGAAGCAATCGCCCAGAAGCGGCCAGCTTTGGCCAATAGAAGAGGAATTGTGTTCCATCAGGACAACGCCAGGCAACACACATCGATAGTGACTCGCCAGAAGCTCCGGGAGCTTGGTTGGGAGGTTCTTATGTATCCACCTTATAGTCCGGACCTGGCACCAAGTGATTACCATCTGTTCCTGTCAATGGTGAACAATTTTGCTGGTGAAAAATTCGCTTCAAGAGAGGCTTGTGAAAATCGACTGTCTCAATTTTTTGCCAATAGGGACGAGGGCTTCTATGAGAGAGGCATAATGAAATTACCTTCAAAATGGCAATAAGTTATCGAACAAAATGGCGCATATTTGACCTAAATCGGATCATTCTAACTATGGTAATTAAAGCCTTCAATTTCATGCAAAAATAATGGATTTCTTTTTACTACACCTGATATATTTCGTTTTAAAATGTAGTTTGATAAGGAAATGTATTAATATCTTTAGGCTATGTTGTATAATTGGGAATGGTTGTTCTCAATATTTTCATGACTGTTTCAACACCAAGATTAACGCTCACGATGTTCATTTACCAGAATTACGACGCAATACAATAATTACTCCAACACTCACTGAAACTACAGAATTTATATAGAATACAGATATAAGTAAACAGGCGCATAACAGAAATATAGAAACTAGACGCTCTCGTTCGCGGAATAACCGATTATCAAATCTATAACGTAACACATACAACGCCACTTTATAGTATTATCTCTTAATATAACGAACAATTTTTACTAGATTCATAATAAATTTGTAATGACTATAAGTTATAGGATACGGCTATGATACAGGATATTCTGAGATAAAAATTTATATTGTACTCCAGCTTTAAGGAAATATTATAAATCGTGGTAAGGAAAAACCTCACTCTAAAAGGGGGAGATGTTACATCCCTAACATATCTCCGTATCTCTCCAGCCCTAGTCTCTTTATCTATATCTCGAACATTCCTATCCCTTTTGAAATCTTGCTTTATGACCATACCTACTTTTATGACCCCATTCGTTCTTGGTAGTTAGTTTCCCTCTAAACTTCTCACGAAACCGTTCGTCAGTCTCCAGTCGTCTTCCTTCCGGTAAGGGACACCTCCCGTTCCTCTTGTAGCATATTCCTCTTGTAGTGTATATTTAATTATATATACATACAGGGTGTCCTATTTTAAACGTCCACCCGAAATGTCTCTCTTATTTTCGATTTTACAGAAAAATGGTTCAGACACGTTTTGTATGGTTTCAAGGGGGCCATAAGATGGTACTATTGATTTAATCTTGAAGTCATTTGAGGGTCATGTGAAGGTTACCTCAATTTTTTTAGATGGCATCCCCTATTTTTATTACATATTCTTGTAGCTGACCTCGAGAGCTTCCCAGAACACAATAATCAAATGTTTTTGGTGAAGTACATTTCAAGTTATAAAGCTCCAAATTTACAAAATTTTGATAAAAATACAAAATATTTCATAAAACATTCACTTTCCGATAGGCTTATCTTTCATGATCCAACCAGTCAAGGCAAGATCCGAGCATCACCTACTCAGTCAAAGCAAGATCCGAGCATGATCCAGCCAGTCAAGGCAAGATCCGAGCATGATCCAACCAGTCAAGGCAAGATCTTGTTTTGTGTACAATTACTTAAAGTGTTCAAAAACTTGGCAATCTACTTGTATGCATAGATCTAGTCTATGGTGAAAGTCGTCCCTAACTTTTTCAAGAAC
This sequence comes from Harpegnathos saltator, assembly GCF_003227715.2. Taxonomy (NCBI): domain Eukaryota; kingdom Metazoa; phylum Arthropoda; class Insecta; order Hymenoptera; family Formicidae; genus Harpegnathos; species Harpegnathos saltator. The sequence continues at coordinate 21,203 of NW_020229929.1, forward strand.
ACCTACATTAATATTTCTGCAAGCCTGTCTGATCCGGTTTTTCATATTTTCAACGGTTGTAGGCTTTTGCGAATAAACTATATCTCTAATGTAGCCTCAGAAATAAAAATCTATGGGTGACAAGTCGGGTGATCTTGGGGACCATTCTTGAACTCGGCTGCCCATATCAATCCACCTATTCGGGAATCTATTGTTTAAATATTGTGTAACAGCTCGAGATCTATGAGCCGGTGCTCCATCTTGTTGGAACCACATTCGTCTGAGTAAATCGTTGTCGGCATATCTCAAGAGGTTGAGCAGGTCATCTTGAAGAAATCTTAGATAGATTGCCGCATTGAGATTTTCTTCAAAAAATATGGACCAACAATAACATCTCCCAGGATGCCTGTCCAAACGTTAATGGACCACTGCCGTTGGAACTCTTGGCTTCTCTGCCAATGTGGATTAGCATCTGAATAATAATAGCAGTTATGTCTATTAACGCCACCTCTATTACAAAACGTAGCTTCATCAGAAAAAAGCGTATCAGCAATGAACCGGGGATTTTGTTGGATTTGATCTCGAGCCCAGTTACAAAATCGTACACGGCGTTGGTAGTCCCTCTCTTCCAATTACTGAGTTAGATGAATGTGACATGGGTGAAACTTGTTGAGCTTCAGCACACGATTGGCTGTTGATTTAGATATACCGTATTGCCTCTCAATTTGTCTCGTAGAGATTTTAGGATTCAAAGCAACGGCTCCTATAACAATCAATGATGTGACTTCATCAGGGCCCGATTTTCGCCGGTTTCTTCTAAGAAAACCCTGTTCAACTCTGTCGCAGAGTTTTTTTTATTACTTTCCTTATCAGGATGGCGTCTGTCTGGAAATCTTTCAGCATAAAGCCTTTCTGCTGGGGAGTAATTATTCCTGGCCTCACTCAAAATGCGAATCATGTTCACAATTTCATTTGGTGGATAAGCAGACATAATTATAAAGAAAAAAAGCGCCAAAAACCAAAAATTCCTGTCTTATCAAAAAAAGTCAATGGATAATAATGTGCGTCTGTCTGAGACTTCGTCAAAGTGCCGACAGTTGCCCAAGTAAGAAATTTGAAACATGCCTCTAGAAATTTGTTTCATTAAAGGAATTGATAATTACACTTTCACAATTGTTACAGTTCATTGATTATCAGGCAATATAGGATCTCTTGACTAGCTGGATCATGCTCAGATTTTGCCTTGACTGGTTGGATCATGCTCGGATCTTGCCTTGACTGCTTGGATCATGTAAGATAAGACTATTGAAAAGTGAATGTTTTACGAAATATTTTGTATTTTTATCAAAATTTTGTAAATTTGGAGCTTTATAACTCGAAAAGTTCTTCATCAAAGAACATTTTATTATAGTGTTTTGAGAAGCTCTCGAGGTCAGCTGCAAGAATGTGTAATAAAAAATAGGGGATGCCATCGAAAAAATTGAGGCAACCTTCACGTGACCTTCAAATGATTCTTCAAGGTCAAATTAATACTACCATCTTATGGCCCCCTCGAAACCATATAAAACGTGTCTGAACCATTTTTCTGTAAAATCAAAAATAAGAGAGAATTTGGGGTGGACACTTAAAATGGGATACCCTGTATACAGGGTGCACGATTTATCTGAAGACATTGAAATATCTCGAGAACTATGCATTGGATAAAAAAAATGGTTAATGAAAGTTGTTAGTCTCGAAGGGGGACATCCAATGATACCAAACTCGACCTCCCACCCCACCCCCTGGTATTTGGGGTTGGGGGCAACTTTGAAATCTTAAATGGAAACTCCCATTTTTTATTGCAGATATAGACCACAAAATACGTAAATTTTGTCCGAAACTTTTTTTTTATTCGTGATAGATGGCGCTGTAATCGCAAAAAATTATATTTTCCGCAATTCTCCAGAAATGATCATTGGATTGAGAAATAAAAAATACCTGTTCAATATTTTTAAAGAACATAATAAAAGTTATTCCCACATCCTCTCGGGGTAGGGTGGGTGGTAACGTTCAAATCTCAAATGGGAACCCGAATCGAAGAGGGAACTGCTCGACGCGCCACTGTGGGTGTATGGCGAACTGCGGCTTATTATAAAAGGCAGCGCAGTGCGGTCAGAGCTCACTTTTCTTTCAGAATTAGAACTGAAAGCATCTCTAACAATTTCATTTTATTTGACTAGTTTTTATTACCTGCATATCTACCCTTCATTCTTTGAACAGAATTGCAAGTGGAAAATGAATTCTGCAACCGTAGAAGAAAAACTTGAAATGATTCTGATTTATGGTGAATGTAGGAGGAATGTTGACGATGCTGTTGCCTTGTATGCTGAGCGTTTTGCAGACAATGTTCGCTCACGTTCTTTGTTTTACAAAGTTGTGACTGCCTTTATCTCGGATGGCAGCGTACAAACTAAAAAAAGAAAACGAAGAACAACTGTTACAGGAGAAGTTAATGAAATAGCTGTGCTAGCAGCTGTTCACCACAACCCACAGGTAAGCAATCGGCAATTACATCGCGATTTCGGAATTTCCGGAGATAGTATTCGCAGAATATTGCATCATCATAAGTATCACCCATATCACATTTCACTGCATCAAGAACTTCATGGCGATGATTTTCATAATCGAGTAGTGTTTTGTGAATGGGCACTTCAACAAATGCAAACGAACCCCAATTTCATTGCTAATGTACTATTTTCAGATGAGTCTACATTCACAAATCATGGTGGCGTTAATCGACATAACATGCATTACTGGAGTGTAGAAAATCCCCACTGGTTATGACAAGTTGAACATCAACGTCCTTGGTCGGTTAACGTTTGGTGTGGAATCATAGGGAACAGACTCATTGGTCCTTATTTTATTGAAGGTAATTTGAATGGAATCAAATATCGAAATTTCCTGGAACAGGAACTACCACCACTACTTGATGTTGCCTTGAACGTTCGACAAAGTATGTGGTTTCAGCATGACGGTTGCCCAGCGCATAACTCAATAGCAGCACGGGAAGTATTAGACCGTGATTACAATGGTCGGTGGATTGGCAGCGGTGGCCCGATTAATTGGCCTGCTAGGTCGCCTGATTTGACATCGCCAGATTTCTTTCTGTGGAGTTACCTAAAAGATAAGGTTTATCAACAAGTGCCAACAACTCGTGAAAACATGGTAGAACGCATAAGAAACGCTTGCGCTGAAACTCCCGCAGATATGCTTCTATCCTGTGTACAGTCATTTGAAAAAAGGATCAATAAGTGTATTGAAGTTGAAGGTAAAAATTTCGAACACTTACTCTAATTAATTGAACAGTGAGAGGCAAGGGAACTCACATTAAAAAAGCATCCCGATCTGTGAGAGGCAAGGGGACTCACATTAAAAAAGCACCCGAAGGGAACATAAAACTATTACGTCCTCGTCGTTGTTCCTGTGTAACGCTAAAAGTAGTTTCTCGGAAAAATTCAACGCTATCTATCACGAATGAAAAAAATTGTTTCAATAAAAATTTCACGTACTAATTCTGTAATGAAAAATGTGGGTCCCCATTTGATATTTGAACGTTATTACCCACCCTACCCCGAGAGGATGGGGGGATAACTTTTATTATGTTCTTTAAAAATATTGAACAGGTATTTTTTATTTCTCAATCCAATGACCATTTCTGGAGAATTGCGGAAAATATAATTTTTTGCGATTACAGCGCCATCTATCACGAATAAGAAAAAAAGTTTCGTACAAAATTTACGTATTTTGTGGCGTAGAATCCGTATCTGTAATAAAAAATGGGGGTTTCCATTTAAGATTTCAAAGTCGCCCCTAACCCCAACCACCAGGGGGTGGGATGCGAGGTAGGGTTTGGTATCGTTGGATGTCCCCCTTCGAGTCTAACAACTTTCATTAATCACTTTTTTTTATCCAATGCATAGTTCTCGAGATATTTCAATATCTTCAGATAAATCGTGCACCCTGCATACAGGGTATCCTCGTTTCTCTATAAAAGGTGTCCTCCCCTATCCAGGAAGAAATTATTATAATCATTACGTTTCGAACGTAACGTCGATAACGTAACAACCAACGTGTAACCTTTCTCTTCAATGTTCTAATTTTCGCAGCCGAAAACATAAGGAGATTTCGTGATAGCGATAACAGTAAAATGTATAATAATTCTTCCGTCATTTCTTTATCAATTTAATTTTGCATAAAATATCAGCTTGTTGATACTTAATCTTGTTAACACCTAAATTACGATGTATGACCTGTCCGTTTTAGTTGTACTGTTGAATTAATTTGTCTAAAACGAACTTAAAACGAACAGACCACTGTTCTGTGATTGGTTTATGCAAAGTAACATTTTTGCTAAATAGAAACACATTGAACATGACGAAGTTTTTTAGCTCCTAACGACAAAACGACAAGAAACAAGAAACAAAAGGCAAAGAGCAAGAAACAAGAAGCAAATAGCACATTGTAGATTGAGCTTAAGACCGACGAAGGAATACCGACCGCGGTGCGCGAAGTGCGAGTAACCTCAATTCGTAGTGTAGTGAATGCTAATGCTTGCGCGATAGCATTTGCAGACATCCGACGCGATGCGCGAGTGAATATTCAAGTAGGAAATCGAAATCCGAATCTAACGAGACCAAAAACGTCCAGATTGAACGACGTTCATTTTGTATTAAATAAAATAGTTTTGATGTCGCTACGCCTTGCGACAAAGAAAATACATACATTTTTCAAGATAACTTCTGACCAGTGCAACGGAGGTCAGTAAAAGAGTAAAAATAATTTCCATGTAAAGAATCGAAAACCGAACCTTGTTACTCTGAGATCGTCAAAATCGAACAACGGGTTCATTAAATATTAATTAAAATAGATTCCAGATAGTTACTCATTGCGACGAAGGAAGTGACATCGCTATTCGAAGATAGAATCTGTTCTAGACGTGCGCCGGCCACGCCGTTATAATTTCCAGTTGGGAATAAAAAACCGAGTCTGTCGATACCTGAACGGTGTAAATCTGTCGTCTAGAACGTGAGAAGTTAATTATTTTCATTGTAAATTGATCCGTTTCCGCAGCAAATGTATAAGCAAATGTATAAGGTCTGAATGCCGACTTTGTTCCCAGTCACTCTAGCCAAATTCGCGTTAGATGCGATGGTAGACAACCAAAAGATATACTTGCATACGCGGAACCAGTATGATTAATTAATTATTAACAAAGATAAGATTAGTGAAAAATTAGAGACAGGTAACAGTGCACTACACAAAGAAAACTTTTGATACGATCGTTGTAGTACGTTTTCATGTGAAAATCCTTCGAGAAGGAGTGAATACGAATCGATAGACACCAAAACCGTCAAAGTAGGTCAATTAAGGCCTTAGTAATTAACAATTGAAAATTTGAAATCCGCGACGAGAGATAGCAAAGTAGGGTGCCTAGTGTAGACCGTACCAGACGTCGGACGCAAATTCCTCTCTTGCCATTCACTTAAGAACCACAATCGCAACCAATGTGGCTATTACGTTATTAAAGCATTTTATTTATATGTTTGGAGTTCCTAAGGCAATATTAACTGATCAAGGAAGCAATTTTGAGCATATTAATGAAGATTTGCTAAACAGTTTAGAATCAAACAATACAGAACTACAGCCTTTTATCCACAAACAAATGGAGCTTTTCAAAAGGTCACATTTGATACTAATTGAATATTTAAAACAATATGTAGATAAATTTACAGAATGGGACGACTTATTGGAATACCATTCCCACGTTTTCATATAATACAAGTACACATGAGTCAACTGGACATACTCCATATGAGTTGGTATTTGGGAAAATTGCCAGACAACCATCCAGTGAAATTGATAATGATTTAGAAAAGGAAAAAATGTATGACTATCTATATCAGTTAATGACAAATATCCACGATTTACAAGAACGAGAATGTTTAATAGCTTCAAATAGCTTCAAAAATTAAATCAAAAAGATATTACGATCAAAAAAGAACTCAAGAGTTTCAAATTAACGATGAAGTCTTTCTCTTAAGCGAACCTAAAAAAGGAAAATTAGAAGACCAATATACAGGTCCTCATCTACTTACAGACATTTTACCAAATGGCAATATAAAACTTTTGTTTAAAGGAAAATCAAGGATTTTTCATTCAAATAAAATAAGGAAATCAAGAATTGCGACTAAATAGCAATAGGGATGTTGGCCTTGTGTCACGCAACATCTGCAACCTCTCAGCTTAAATGTAAATAAATATAATATTAACATCAAGAGGCACACTGTGCCTATTATTACGCGAAACTGCGAGTTGAAACGAGGTGAGATATTCATATCTCAGGAATGGCTGAACCGATCGACGTTTTTTTAGTCCCAATCGATTCAGCCTTAAAAAATAGGAAGAAGAATGTTCTTGTGCTTTTTGTGTACGTTGTCTCTAAGAAGAGATATTTTAAGATTAATGTCTGAATCATAGAAATTACGATTCAGTAAGAAAGTAAGAAAGAAATGCTAGACTGCCGAGGAGAGGGGAATTGTGCTTCTCGTTTTTCCGACACCAGAGGCGTTACGAGCGCGCTGAAGATGCAATGAGCAGCGAGTGCGAGTGAGCAAGCGATAGAGAATAAGAGAGAGAAGAATAGACCGTCGAGGAGAGGAGATTTGTACTTCTTGTTTTTCCGACACCTGAGGCGTTACGAGCGCGCTGAAGAAGTAAAGAGCAGCGAGTGCGAGTAAGCAAGCGATAGGGAATAAGAGAGAGAAGAATATCGGGTTGGTAGAACAGGAAGTGAAATAAAAATAAAATATTGCTAGTTTATTTATTTTATATATATTATATTATACAGCACGTGAATTCGAGTCGAACACGAGCAACGTGATTGCAATGTTGGTAGTTTACATCGAGCAATGAGCGACAACGAAGGTTTGACAATCGCGCATTTCGGTTTTGAAGCTTCCTAACCTCAAAGATATCACGATGCAGCGCTCACATTTTCGACTGAAAGTTGACTTGTCCAAGTTTTCTCACAATGTGCGTCAGATCTGCTAAATTTTTATTGATTGATCAATAAGATATTTGGCATAAGAGGACCATTTCATTTGTTGTTGAACGATACCGAATATCTGCCACCGATGGAGAATATTCGCATTCTCATCGAAAACGAGATGATCAAGTAAGTATAATTCTTTTAATATAAAGTTTTAAACTTAACTTTTCATATATTTTTAGTTCAAATAGGTTTTATGTGTTTATTCATTAATATTATTTGTATGTCATTAATAGATAGAGTACTCCCTGGATCTGCCATATAGAACGAAGTTTTAAATGCATTCGTTACTGTATATCAGATAATTACAAAAATTTCTCTGAGGTTAAAGCATGTCATAATATTTCACACGATAAGGTTGTCGAAACAACAGATGTTATGACTGAGAAAATAGGAATAAATGCAAGTAATGGATTGGATATATCTGACGATCCTTTGAATGATAGATTCAGCTTTGACATGTTAGTATATTTTATTCATATTACACTAAAACAAATATAACAATCTTTATAATATAATTAATGAATTATATTTATTTTTAGATAATAATACAAGAAATGTTATGTTTACTACTGCAATTGATTATACAGAAGCAGATGCAGATTCAAGGGTTACGGATTAAATTAATATAAATGAAAGTTGTAATACAGGGTGGTTCGTATGCCGACACCGCGAAATGTATGACGATTTCGGGGAACCGTCCGAACGACGCGAGGGAACCCTGCGCGATCTTTGGTCGCCAAGGATCACCGGTGAAACGGATCCTACGTTCAGGTTGGACGGTTCCCCGAAATCGTCATACAACGACTTACGAACTGATCGGTCGGGCTTCCGCGCGGCTGTCTCGTTCCCCATATCGCGGCGCGAGGCGAAGATCTCTCAGCGTCGAATGCGTTTCTCCAGAGTCATCGTCGTTCGTCTAATCGACACGACGAGTCGCGTTGATGCAAACGCGAGGCGAGATCCTGTATTCTGTTGGGCATGGGAAGTCCGCTCGATATTCGATCGGGAGCTGAGCGGACGAAAAAAGCACACTTCGAGAATTAGCACGCGGCAGTCGTCCGAATCGAACGCTAGCGCGACATCCGTTCGCTTTGCTCCCGAATCCCGTCGACGGTCCGGCCATCTCTGGTCATTCTCTATCTCGGAGCGGAGGGGTGGGGAAGAGAGCGAACAAACAGAGCAATTTCGCTCGAATAGAATCGGGTCCTCGGGAGTCGCGTGCGATCGTTCTCGTACGTACGACGCGCTGTCGGCTCTTCTGCGCATCAGCGACGGAACGATCGGACATCGCGCTCTCTATCACGACGACGACGATTCGATCGATCCGAATCGCCAACGACGCGTGGTGTTCTACGTCGACTCGACCGACACGGCTTTCTTACTGCGCGATCGCGCGCGCCGCTCACTCCAGCGACATCGTCTGAACTACTGCGCCATCGCCGTCGGGTTCGCGGCATTGGGGCGACTGCCGCCTCCGCTGTCCCGACGATTGATCACGTTCACCACGGTATCGTTGAAACGCTGTGACTCCCGTCAGTACGTGAGACTGCATCACACGGAGACTGGAATATCATCGCTGCGTCGCGTCGTCGATTTCATGCCACTGGCCGAGCAAACGCGATCCGCTCGCATCGCGCGTTCTACTTCTTCTCGCCAATGTTCTACCTGTCAGGAGGTACCTCGAAAATAGTGCACGATCAACTATGCGACAATTCGAGTGAATTCCTTGCAGCATTCCAAGAACCTTTTGTCTTCTGCAATTTCCCCCCAAATCCCACCATTTTCGAGTAAAACATCCAGAAAGTTTGAAAATTTCAATTTTAGAGGTTGAATAAGTGAAATTAGTTTGCGTTATAAAAAAATGCTTCAGACAAAAGTTTCATTTCTTTACGTAGAATCGATTGCCGATGTGAAAAATAGGGGTTCCCATTTAAGAAAAAAAGTTGACCTTGAATGACCTTGAACCCTTCACCCGAGGTCAAAATTGTTGATGGCATCGAATGTCCCCCTTAGAACTGAACATTTGTCTGACATTTTTTTCTAGAAAATATCCTCGAATTTTATTCAGCCGGCCGGATTAAAATGGGACATCCTGTATATCGCGACGTTGATTTTTTTCGACAAGTCGTATCATCCGAGCTGCAAACAGACGTTTCGTGGACGAAGCCATCCGTCTATTCGACATCTCTTTTAACCGACTTCGAAGCGTTACGAGCGAGCCGACGACAGCGATCAGAACCGATGACGAACCGACTATCGTCAAAGTCGAAACATCGCGCAAACGCGACGCGTCGACCATGGCCGACAACGAGCGTCGCGCATCCTCGGACGACTCGATCGAGTCCAAATGATCCAATCGCGAGCGTCGCGGTCTCGCGAACGAACCTGAGACTTCGAGGCAATTGGACGTCGTGATGCAGCATCTGAACGATTACGACAAATGGTTCCAAGCGTCGTTGTTGAACGTTGTTACAGAGAAGAATCGCTCTTGCACGGAACGAGAGTCCTCACGACGAGTCGAAGCGACAGATCGCAACGACAACGCGATCGCCGGTCTCGAAGACGCTGAACACTCAGGACTGAAAACGTCACCGACGCGAATTACGTGAAACGCGTCTGGCGCGAGATACCGTGGCGTTTACTCTGGCGAATCACCTTTCCGCGATTGTGCGACATTTCGTTTTTCGTCGACGTACCGCAACGCACGATAGCCACAATGAACGCACGTGAAGCGAGGTGTGCGGCTACGATGCGATCGGCCGAAACCTCCCTCGAGTCGAGTCGCGGTCTCTTTGTCGTTATCACTGTCGCGGAAGACGCGTCTCCGTGCACGCTCCGGCGAATATACGCGCGCCCGAGTGTTCGCGACAAATTGTGCTCGAGACCGATCATCGTCCTAGGAGCGATAACGCGCGCCATTGAATCAACGGCGCGATTGTCTCGTTCGCGCGATCGCGTCGCTCGGTCGGTGTTCGTGGCATTGCGCTCATGAGTCGACCCGATCGCGAAAGGCGTTTCTTCATCGACCGCACGCGAGTAATGAGCGCGGAGTACAACACAAACACGAAACGGAACCGAATTGGCCGAACGAACGACAATTGGCGACGACTTATCGATCGCGCGCATTGTCCGTCTCGACGCTGGATATCGACGATCGCGACATGCGCCCAACATTCCGATTGATTCCGAGGACAGATGACAAATGGAAGGGGGAATGGCTTTGGTCTGAAAAGCGATCTCGCGTCCCTCGACGAAGCAACGCGTTGCACAGTCTGTACGCGATGATCGGATCAACCTTGTTCTCAACGCGACCTATCGTAGCGAAGGGTTCGCGTGCCACGAGATGCACGCATTCGTACGCCGGACCGCGTACGCTGCGATCTTACGAGCAAAAATCCTACAGCAAAACTACCTGTAGCGATCTTGTTCGAAGCGTCCGTTACGCCCCACAACGAACGATACGGCACGTTGCAACGTATTGTATCGTTGAACTTAGAGGAAAAACAACGAATCTCTCTCTCTCCCCTCATCGCACCATATTCGAACATTGTTTTGATCGGCACACAATCGCGACTCGACGTTCGACAGCACTTTCGAATGTTGCTCTGAAAAATAACTTCATCGCGACAACAACCGACACCCCTTCCACGTCGAGGAGCGTCGGTTGACGCACTGAGGCGCGCCGCATTCGATACTACTATTTATACACGTTTCTCCGTTCACATTGAACATTTATACGGTAGGGAAAAGGGAATAACTTCGACCAATGAGCGATCTAACACTGCTCACACTTTTGCGCAAATGGTTGCTTCTACAGTCAATCGTGACATCGGTGTCTTCGAACGGTGGAGGGTGAAATTAACGCTCACTTTGTACCTATAGCAGGGGAAAATGTACAAGTACCGGTGTCCATCGCAGCGCTCCTCAGTGTGCAACCGACGCTCGCCCGACGCCGAAGGGCCGTCGGTTTCGTCGCCGTGTGTAACTTTACGTTATACGCGGTGGCGACACGCGTCGAACATCCTTGCGCGGATACGAATGCGTTTCAGGGAGCGAGAAAGGAATTCAACGATTCGTTTCAGATCATGTTTCTTTATTTCGTACGAACGTGTCCATGAGAACTTCAATCGTGTCGTCGTCGATTCGAGCGTTCCAACCAACGCGCTTCGGAACGTCTATCGATTGCGTACTCCAATACGCCGTTGCACTCGCGTCCTCCGGTCGGTGTCGGATTCATCACACTGGTCGGCATGTCAGGTGTCGGTATCAATTGTCCAACGACGATCAGATTCTTCTTGTTGTCGCGAAGGTTCGTCACGTCCTAATAAGCTTCGGTGAACACGCGACGTCCGACGGGTCGCGTCGATCGTTCAAAGTTTGAATTCGAAGCCTCGATCTTGCGAACCCGCGTGCGAGATCGCGCGGGCGTGCGAGAACTCCGAACAATCGACTCGAGCGAGCTATCGTTCGGATTCTCCGGTCGCCAGTCTACGCCTCGTTTACGTGTGATCGCTGAGCCTTCGGCACGCTCCGAATCGGAAGGCGGCAACTTCGCGATGCTTCGTCGTCGCGTTCTAGCGCTAACCGGTCCGGTCGAATCCGAGTCTGAATCGGACGATGGTAACTTCGCGACTCTTCGTCGCCGCGTTCCAGCGAGAACCAGTCCGGTCGAATTTGTGTCGGAATCGAACGACGGTAACTTCGCGACTTTTCATCGTTTTCGACGACGGTCGTCGAAACGACCGAGCGAATTGTGCGCTCTGTTCATTTTCGCTCTTCGTGTGCTCTCTGTACGTTTCGCCGAAGATGCCGACCGAGCGGTATCGCTTACCTATAATTACGTCGCTGCGATTTTTCCGACACAATAGCACGTTGCACGACTCGCCGCGTCAGCGCGTTGATACTCAGTTCGGACGAGTGTCCGACGATGCCGAGGCATCGATTGACCAAGTGTCCGTTGGTGGAAAACTTGACAGCGCCGGCGAGTTCACCTTCGTTCGACTCGCATTTGACTCATTTCACATGCTGAATTCTGTTTTCGGAAAAAATATGCAATCCTACGTCGCCGTACGCTTTGCCGAGACTGTATGTTCAGCGCCAAATTGGCATTGCGCCCATTGCTAACGGCGAACAGTTCCGCGTTCACAAGCGCCAGAATAAACAGCAGAGCCTAAATGTGACGGTAGCACGCACCAAATTGTCTCATGTCGAAGGACTCGTCGCTCTCGTAGTACGCGTGATACAGAACAAAGTTCAACGTGTACGCGAGTCGTCGTCGAACAATCGAGCGCCGTTGCGTTCGAGTCGAGACACGTGCGGCAGACCGATGCCGTTCGCTCCTACGTACACGTAGCTCTTGCCACTGACGAACACGAGTTTCGGCTATAGGGCGAACTCGGGCAAGATATCACCGGCGAGCAGAGTTCTCCTCTCGATGCTGCCGATCGCTAGAATGCGACTCTCGGTCGAAGAATCGTCGAGACGCTCGTCCCAAGCGCATTCTCGAATATGACTGTCGGCGTTCGGTATCGTCGACCACGAATGAAGCTTCGCGGCACCGGTGAACAATCGTCGAAACGTCGACCAATCGCTTGGTGCGCAACACGCAACACACTTCGACCGTTTTGCACTGATTGCAACTGCGGTTCAACGTATGACATCGTCGTCGCGCACGAAGATGTCGCTGCGGTCATCGATTCCAGGTCGTTGCGCGTTCTCCGTTTGGCCTTCCGCTGACGTGTTTTGCATTGAGATTTTGCACGTCTTGCATTATCACGGAGATTAATTGTTGCACGGTCGCCGTGTCGGTATATCGATCGTCTCCGATCCGACGACGATCGATCATCACGGTGTCGAATTCCGAGCTCGTCGGTTCGCCGTCTCATCGCGCGAAATGATAGAGGTTCATGTTGACGCGCGTGACGGCGTCCACGACGCGGATGGCCATGGCTCCGTCGCGCTCGCCAGAACGGTCGCTCGCGTTCGCTCGTGCAGTCGAATCAACGCCTCGCTGATGCGACGATCCATGCAGAGCATTCGACGCGATTGAAACGACGCGTCGCGATCACAGTCCGACGCTGAAGGACAGTTGAACCATCGAGTCGTCGCGCGTTTCGTCGTCATCCTCGCAGTCGCTAGCACGGTCGTCGATCGGCGGATCGACGGTGACCGTCGCGGCCCGAGAATCGCTGTCGATCTCGAGCACGGCTGTCGTCGATTCGTTGTCGTTCGTCGCGACGTTCATCGCGACCCGAGGATCCATGTTGTTCTCGTTAAAGTCCGTAGCCGTTTGACCGGCGAACGACGGCGATGGCGTCTCTCTGATCGACAGCCAGGGCATCCTTCTACTGATCACGATTCGCGTTCTGGACGATCTGTAGTAAGTGCACGACAGGCGAGTTTTAAGCGGCAGGCAACACTTGAGACATCGAATCGATCCGTCGAACAGCGTGTAACGACGACGTCGTCGTTTTCGAACCGCGCCGTCCGGTCCGGTTCTCACGGAGCAACGTTTCGCGCCCTCGCGATCATCCGTTGTTTCCGCATCGATCGCGTTCTTCGTAATCTCAATTATGGATGTATTGGCGTCTCTGTTCGGTGGCGGAATCAGCACCGATCGCGAGCCCGACGATCGGGACGAAACGGACTCGAGCGGGGACGAGCCTGCGTTACCGTCGTCGATCGGTCGCGCGACGAGATCGTCGGCGGTCGACGCGGTCGCCACTATCGCATCGTCGTCGTCTCCGCGCGACGGTGAACTCATGGCGGAGGTCGTATGGTTGCGCTCTATGGTGGAGCGCGCGCGTAAACTTATAGTAGACATATGGAACCTGTCGCCGATCATCTTCGACGAGCTGCAGAATAGTGTCGCAGATCGGCCGCAATCCCGAGATCGCGCAATTGTACGAGCTGCTGTTCGACAGAGATCGATGGCGCGAGGCGATCGAACCGTACGAACGACCGATCGTCGTGTCCATGATGTTCGGTATGATATAGTATTCTCAGTGACACGATCAGGACCGACGGGTGTACGATGTGCTGGTGTAACGACACAAAGATTTTTGTGCCGTTACGCTGACTGCCGCCTAGCAGCACGCGACAGTCAGCTGAGCGCACACCCCCCGACCCGCGCTGACACCGCGCCGAAACATCGCGCTCGGCCGAATATGCCCGACTACCCGGCAACGACGCTCGGGCACGATCGGCCGCCGAACCGAGCGAGCGGCCCCGCCGAAGTTATTCGGCAAACGCCGCATAATCACGATTAATTCCGATTAAAAAGGAATTAACTCCGATTAAGGGCGAAGAAAACCGAAGCCCCAAAATCTCGGGTATATAACCCCGGCAGATTTTAACAAGAGGGAAGTCTCCAGAGTTCCGTCTCCACGACTAGTTCTTTCCAAGAGAGGATCAACCGAGAAGCTTCTGCCGAAATTCGTAAGTGAGTTACCAGGCCGTCTACGACGGTGATTAATAATACCTGTTCTTTGCGCTATAAAGATCGGACGGCGAGTTTGCCGTCGCTCCGGTGTGTTCACCGGAACGATCTTCGTTCGTACCGTCTTTGCGATATTTCGTGCCGTCTCCGCAATATAAGGATCGGACGGCGAGTTCGCCGTCGCTCCGGTGTGTTCACCGGAACGATCTTATTTTGTGCCGTCTTGGCAATATTTCGTGCCGTCTCCGCGATATAAGGATCGGACGGCGAGTTCGCCGTCGCTCCGGGGTGTTCACCGGAACGATCTTATTTTGTGCCGTCTTTGCGATATTTCGTGCCGTCTCCGCGATATAAGGATCGGACGGCGAGTTCGCCGTCGCTCCGGTGTGTTCACCGGAACGATCTTATTTTGTGCCGTCTTTGCGATATTTCGTGCCGTCTCCGCGATATAAGGATCGGACGGCGAGTTCGCCGTCGCTCCGGTGTGTTCACCGGAACGATTTTATGTTGTGCTGTCTTTACGATATAAGGATCGGACGGCGAGTTTGCCGTCGCTCCGGTGTGTTCACCGGAACGACCTCACGATATCTCTTTCATAAGTTCATCAAATAGGACGCCAGGAAGGCAAGAGCTGATCAGCTGGGAGTTGACGCGTCGGTCCAGCACACCCGGAATCCTCCCATCGCCCGGACCCCTCGACCCCCGGGGCGACCAACGCTGTGGCCGAGGACAAAAGCGAGCGCGACGTGTCACGACGCGTTCTTGCACCGTTTTTTTCAACCCGTCGTCAAGTCGCGTGCCGAATCACCCAAGCTAGCGCTTTAAACCACAACGGAATACACATCGCGCGGTCACTAATCAGCGGCTCGACCCTCATTGCGGGTCAAGCGCCGGCTGAAATAATTACCGAAAATAAGCTCCAAGCAAATCGCTCACCACCCACGGTGACCCCGCGGGGCTCGTAGTGTCCGCGGAAACGATTCACGCAATCCTCTAACACCCAAACATTGGGACGTCGCGTCGCAACACGCGGTCGTAGCATGCGACCAAATAAAGACTTATTGTGTTATACTTATTTTGTCTTCATTTATTGACACATACACACACCACACACACACCTTCACCTGAAAATCTTTCCTGTGGCCGGCTCGCAAACCGCGATCCAAGCCACAGGGCCGGATCAACCCGAAACAACCGAGCCTGGAGGCGCGACCGTTACACTGGTCGGACAATCGCTGACCGTGCCGTACAACACGTATCAATCGATCGCTACGAACGATCGTCTGCGCGTGTGCTCGTATCTGGTCGGAACGTTGCAGCTAACTCGACGCATTACCGGGCTCGACGATCGCAGAATGTCGCGAACCGTCGAGTCGGTGCAACGACTGTTGAAGCGATGTTGCGCCAAGAGTCTGCGCGCGTTGACACTGTCGCTGCTGATGGAGTTCGATCCCGCGAGCATACGGGAGTTCGGACGGTTTCACGCCGAAGCGGTACTGCGAGGCGCGAAATATCTGGCCGACGGGGTGGGAAGATTGCAGGACGCGATTCTCGCGACTGCCGCGACTTCGCTGTCGCGCGATGACGATTCCATATCGGCCGAGGAGAATGCGCCGGTCGTCGTGGCAACGTCGACGAGATCGCGCGCGTGGCCCGCGCGAACGAAACGTCCTCACGAGGCAACGGCGAGAACCGTGGAAACGACAACGACGAAACGCAAACGCTAACGAACGCGTCGACGAATCAACGACTCGTTTCGTTCGCGCCATCGCGCGACTGCACCAACACGATCGTCGGTGTCGCGTCGTCCACGCTGGCGCACATCCAACGCAGATACGGCACCACACGTCGGTATTCGGGCGAGTGTTTCGCCGGCACGGAGTCGCTGTTGACGTACAGCGACAGCTAATCGCCGTAGCGAACGCGGTCAGCGTCGCCGCACGGTCCGGCGGTGGACGCCGCGCGAAATTCGAGACGCACGGACCCGTCGTAGCGCGACGTCGGGTCGCACTCGAGGTGTTCGGGCACTCGCAATCGAATCGCGTCGTTCTCGTCGTCACCGGCGAAACGTAGCGCGACGATGTTGGACGGTTCGACGAAGACACGCAATCGACGACTGCCCCATGCGAGCGGCGCGTTCGCGAGGAGCCGTTCGAAGTCTCGCTCGGTGGCGCCGAGGTTCGTCGCGTCGCGACGATCCAGAAAGTCCACCAGATCCGTCAGGACGAGCGGTTCGTCGTCGGCGCGACGATGCGCGTTGTCGCGATAACGACGATTCAACACTCGTGTTGATGCGAATCGTGCGTGATATCGATCGGTATCGGGAATCGCGAACGAGCGTTCGATCGTTGTGTCGATGCCGTCGGTGCGCAGCAGAACGATTCGCCTGTTCGCGAAATCGTAAACCTGATGCACCAGCGCTCGCTTCGACGATTCGTCGTTGTCGTCGTCGTCGCTCCCGACGTCGAAAGCAACAACGGATCTCGCGTAATCGTGCAACATTCGCAGCGACATGATTCTACGATCGAGTTCGCGAGCGCGCGCGAATCTCGTCGCGACGTAGCGCGTCGCACAGCAGAGAATCGTCGTAATCGTCAGTAAAAATAGCAACGAACAAGCTGGCGCGAGCGATGAAAACGCTGAAACCGGTCATAGCGAAATCGAACGGATCGTCGTCTTAGTTCCTGCCCGAGGGGGAGAAATTCGCGGTGTCGATTGTGATCGTTCGTACAATCTGTGAGGACGAATAAAAAAGCATCAATGTGGCTCACCGTCGCAGTTCTTTATTGCTCCATCGGTGCGCGTGTCCACGAATGGAAATACGACGCATCGCGCAGTATCGCCAGTGTGTCTCGTGAGAAACTGCGTCTCAAAGTCCTGAGGCGCACCGAAGTGGACGAGAACACCGCGCGATACATGTCGTCGACGAACCCGGAACACTCCTCGTCGACGACGTCGTTGCCAGCGAGCGCGAACACCGCATCGGCCAATTCCTCGATGGCTCGGCTTTCGTACGTCGAAAAAAGTGCAATTCGTTATACGTGTCGCAGTCGCACGCGTGTCTCACCGCGAGCAAATCGATCTCTATGGCTCGGAACCTGGAGCGAACCATATCTTCGGCTTTCAACGAATCCTGAAGTTCGCTTCGGTGACAGTGTGTACGATAACTCTGTTGTCCGAGACATCGAGACGACGCGACGGAGAAACCTCGTCGTCGGTTTCGGCGTCGACGTCACGCGAGCGGTCCTCTTGCGGCCTCACTCCTCGACTATCGCTCCTCGTTGCGGCAAGCGGCGCAGTCGGTGTTGTTCAGATCTGACGAGGAGACGGAAAAAGGGGGTGATGACACCGCGCGCAATTCATTCGTTCGATTCGTGGACACTCACCTCTGAATATCACCTCCAACACGTCGGTCAATTCTTGCCGGTGATCGTCGTCGATCGCGTCGCCATGACGGCCAATCTCCTTATTATCGTCGTTTCCAGCGGACCGCGCGCGTTCGCGGGACGACGCGTCGTTGCGATGTCGCATCTTCGCCCGGAAGAGTCGCTATCGGTTTGGTGGTTCAATCGCGAGACGACTAGACTCTACTCGACCGAGTTCGCTCAGCGACTAGAGCTACGTGACTCGGGGACCATCGACGAACCGACGAATGGAGCGATAGCGCGGATGTACACGAGACAACGAACGATGATTCTCGGGACGACGGAACAACGATACCCTTTTATCGCGCCGCGACCGAGGTATCGTTTACCGACTCGTCGCTCAAACCGCTACTATCGGGAGCGATCATGTCCTCGGCGTAAAAATGCTCCGTACCCTCGTCCACGCAATGAGGCAACAGCGCGTCGTAGGTGCGTTTGATCAGAAGCGTTGTTCCTGGTGGACATGCGATATGATGGTTCGCGGAGCGTCGCGTTCACATTGAACGCGCCGTTTTCGCTAAACTTTTCGTCGTTAAAGCGACCGTACAGTTGCACGCATCGCCAGAGCGCGACGCCCAGAATCGAATAGCCGACCAACATCACGTACTCCCCTCGCTTCGAGTCGCAACGTGCGGCGTCTGATTGATCACCGCGAGGATCGTTCGCGATCGGTGGTGGCGGCGACGACGGCGTCGTCGTCACGGACCGACACACGTGTCCGATCGAGTCGCAGCGCGCCGTTAGGCCGTGATACGCGCGACACATCGCGGCGCAATCAGCATCGTCGGTGCAGTATCGCGTTCGAACGGAACAGTCCACCGCGACGTTCGCTCGACGTCGCAGAGACGAGATCGCAGGACGTCGCGTCATCCCGGTCAGTCGTTCGGCCAGGCGAGCGGCGTGTCGCGCGTGATCCTTGTCGACGCGATCGTCGCGGTGACGTCGAGTCGCAACGTCGCTGTAACGAAACGTCAGGCACCCCAGAACCAGAAACGCCGCGAAGAGACCGATCACCGGCCACATGATCGACGTTTACTCTCAAACCGTCGGCGTCGTTTGTTCGCGATGCGCCAACCGAGGAACGGTCCACACGCGTCGCCAAATTCTCGTCAGCGCGCCCTTGTCGTTGCGACCGATTCAATCCGCGCTCGTCGATCCAACGTTGCGATTCGCGTCCGTGTTCCTTCCAGCCGCTTCCTCCTCCTCTTCCTCTTCTATCGCGGTCAGCTCGTTGATGGCGTTGTTCAGTGCGGGTTGACGCTCCGCGATCTCGTTTGCGTCAGCGCTCGTCATCGAGGATTTTACCGCTGTTACGTCCTGGTCGGCCGCGGCTGCGATGCTAGGTTGCAGGTGCTCGGGCCTGGACGCGGGGCTAGATCGCAGTTTTTGGGTCAAACGAATCGCGTGATTCTCCCCAGGGATACGCGCGATCTGGCGGGCACGACACGATGTTCCGCGGAGTATACAGCAATTGACACTCACCAGTTCCTTTAATCCAATGTAATGATCTGGCACACCTGTATCATGGAGTTGCGCACGTGCCCACGAAGTTGTTCGAGGGTCGGAGTTTTCTCGTTACAGGTGCGGAGGGTGTGAGGCGGGGTAGATGCTCCGTAGTAGTAGTGGAGGATCTCTGCACGCAGTCGGCGGTAGAAAGCAGGCCTCGGGTCTCGTGGCGAGAATCCGCGTCGAATGATCGGTAGTCGCGGATGGGTGTCACAATCGATCTTGCTAACACTGTATGGTTTGCGAGCGGTAGCTTTCGGGTGCTCTGGCACGGGCGACTGAGGAGATTCTGGAGAGCGAGGGGGTTCAGTGGAACGAGGATGCCCCTTGTCGGGAGCGGAGTTGGTGGGTTCGACACCTAGGTAAGGGTGGTACGCTTGTCCATGCTTTAGTTGGTATTCTAATTTTTTGATGAATTTTTTACGACCACCCCTGCGTACAGGGCGCATTTGGAATCACTCCCATGACTCCGGCCAGCTGTATTCGTGTGGTTAATTCGGAGTTCCCTATTCTGTCAGGCGGTGCGATCGAGTCGCAACCTATGCGCCTTCGAGTAACTAGTAGACGGTGCGATCGAGCCGCAACCTGTGCGTCTACGGATGGGCGGTGCGATCGGGCCGCAGCCTGTACGCCCCTATTCTAGTGATGCGAATACCTTGAAGAATCGGCGGCCAGTTATCAGCTAGGCGATTCCAATGCGTTAGCGGTCGGGGATGGGAGGAGATGGGAAAGTGAATCTAACCTTGAATCGGCTAACAAGAGTATATTTTAACTAAAATGAATACACGAAAATATTCTGAGTTAGATTTAGTAAAAATATTCTTAGTTCACATTCACGGAAATATTCTAAGTCAAAACTCACGAAAATATTCTAAGTTAAAACTCACGAAAATATTCTAAGTTAAAACTCACGAAAATATTCTAAGTTAGATTTAGTGAAAATATTCTAAGTTCGTATTCACGAAAATATTCTAAGTTAAAACTCACGAAAATATTCTAAGTTAGATTTAGCAAAAATATTCTAAGTTCGTATTCACGAAAATATTCTAAGTTAAAACTCACGAAAATATTCTAAGTTAGATTTAGCACTTATACTAGACCCTAGGAGGGGTGGAGGAAGCACTGCACCAGATCACTGCACGACTGAGACTGCCTCTCGGGCGCTCCGCGGTCCCTGAGCTGCGGCTTTCACGAGCCGCCGAATTTTCCTCTGGAGTGGGAAGGTAGTGGGGGTTTGGAAATTAGAACTTAGAAAATTTCGGCGCGGAGGGACTTAGAAAAATTCTCGACCGAGGGACTTAGAAAAGTTTTGGGTTGAGGGACTTAGAAAAATTTAGGGTCGAGGGACTTAGAAAATTTTATGTTCGAGGGACTTGGAAAAGTTTTGGGTCGAGGGACTTAGAAAATTTTATGTTCGAGGGACTTAGAAAAGTTTTGTGGTGATTCCAGGGAAAGAAGAGAGAGAGAAAAAAAAATTTTGTGTGGTGCTTCCTCTTACAATTGGTAGTGCGGATGTGACACCTCCCCCCTTATTAGAAAATGTCGGTCGTCATTGGACCGACGTTTTCTGGAGATATGTATATATGTACTTATTCTAAATGTCGCTTTAATGTCTGGTTTGGCGTATTTCGCTCAGATAGTTATTTAGTTCGCTGTAACTTTTTGTTGGGGCACTTGCAATTCGCGCTTCACTTTCACTGTTAGTGTCTCGTGCGTTGTCGGCTGCCTAGGTTTTGGGATGTACTAATACTTCCAAGGCTGCTTCTTCTTCTCTGGGCTGTTCGTTCTGTTGGGTCTTCCCGCGTCCTCCAAGGTGGATCAGCAGGTGGGTGAGTGAGCTCCAGATTGCGCCTAATAGGTGGAGGCTCCATCCGTATATCGAGTGGAGTGCGTAGCCTCTTATAATGGAGTCGACTACCAATTTGGCTAGTCGGATCAGGAGTATGATGCTCAAGATGCCTGCGCTCGCTGAACCGAATGTGATGAAACCTTTCCATAGTCGTGCTCCTGCGCTCTCGGCGATTTTTTCCAGAGATTCTTCGTCCAGCATATTATACAGGGAGATGGTTCCGGCTGGGACCTTTCTTCCCATGGCTCCTTGTGCTAAGGTGCTGATGATTGCAGGTTTCTCCACTGGGAACATTATGTGGTTCCTGAGTCGGTCTAGGTCGTCGGCGGAGTATATTCCGCTGGTCGCCAGGTTGGAAGGGTTTATGTACTTCCAGGTAGGCTTGGTAAGAGGTCGGATTACGGGAGGTGCGATTGATTCCACTGGTCGTGGCATCATTTTATACCAGGCCTCCTCGATATTGTACATCGGAGGTAACAACTCGTTGCATTCCCTCGGCGTGCCGGATTTGGTAAGGATGCGTGAGCGCGGTGTCAGGAAATATGAGGCGTTGTTGTAAGTTACTGGAAGTTCGTTGTAGCAACGCTCTGCTTGGCGGATTTTGCACGTGACTGGGATACATTTAATTATATATATGACTTCTCCGGAGGTCACTGCCGTGTATCCGTGGCTTTTCATTAGGCGGTGCGCCATTTCGTCCGGGGCGATGCTAGATAAGGATAGTGCGTTTTCTAGGATTTGCCTTTCCAGCGCGCATTTCTGTATCATGATGTCCTTGTAGAGTTTCGTCAGTTGGTTTTTCATGTGACGTTCGATGTAGACAAATTTGGAGTTCACGTAGGCGAACATGTCTAGGTTGTCTATTGCGATATTGGATTTTTCCTTGAAAGTCCGTCCTCTCGAGGTTTCGAGAATAAAGAGTTTTGGGTGTTCTGTGTGCATGATTTTGTACCCGCAGAGGTTTGATTCTGAGGTTTTGGCGAGGGCGAATGTTGCATCGTTGTTAGTAACTGTGTAGATGGTGGGTCCATCCCCTTGTCCGGGTGAAGGGGATAGTTTGTGCGCGAAGCCTTCGTAAAGTATATCGTATCTGTCGAAATTACAATTATCCTTGGGTGTGGATTTCCAGTATGTAGTGGTCCCGTCGGCGTCGAGGCATTCCCGGCTGGTGGCTTTGCAGCGGATTCCCGAAGGTAGTATGACTTCGTTGGCCATTATTTTGATGGGGACCAGGAAATCTCGTAAGGTTATCCGGACGCTAGCCTGGACAATGGCGTTTTCCCACGTTCCGAATGGGTCAGTATAGGCGGCTCCTTGACAGGCGCCGTCGTTTTGTAATGATCCAGCGAGGGTCAGACTTCGTGACGTAGTTGAGTTTCTTTTTTAAACCGTCAATTAGGATATCGTTTCCCAAAATGATAGCTCCTGTTTCCTGGGACTTCCTGCAGGCTTCTTCGGAGATTTCTCTTATATAGCTCCGTTTTCCTCCGGGGACAGTGGATACATGGGACCACATTCCACAGCGGTAGATTATGCGGTCGACTTCTAGGCGGCATTGAATGGCCTCGGTGTGGGTGAAGTCGTTGAATTGCATTAGCTGTAGATAGACCTCTTCTTTCTTAGGTTCGACGTCGTCAACGTGGCATTCGGCAATGTCGGTTAATGAGAGCGATGTAATGTTTAATCCTTCTCCTCCACAGTCGTATCCCAGGAGGGAGGTTGCAGGCTCGGTTCCGAAGGCAGCGAAGAGGGCGAGGGCTGTCAGGAGGTGCATCCTGGTGCGAGGCTCGTGGTGTACTGATGTGTGCCCTTCGTCGCGTCGTTCTGCCTTGTGTCCTGGTGTTAGCAGTGGGGGTTGCTGGCCTATGGTCGGAGAGGGGGGCCTTTGGCCTTATCTAGACGCAACTTATTACTATGGACGATTTTCTTCTGGTTTTCGCTTATACTAATGCGTATGTTATTATTTCGTAATACTTCTAGTACTCGGTATGGGCCCGAGTATTGGTCTCCTAGCTTACCCTTGCTGGGTTCTTTTAGTAAGTACACGCAGCTTCCTACTCTGAAGTTCTGAGGGTTTAGGTTTCGATCATAGTAGCGTTTGCTACGGGCCTTGGCTCCGCAGAGATTCTCGCGAGCGAGTTCCTGTGTGGTTTTTAGGCGATTGAACAGCGTAGTTAAGTAATCCTTGTATGTTTCGCTTAAGTTATCCTCGATAGGTGGGTCGCTAGACGGTGTTCGCACACTTTTCCCGAAGACTAGCTCGTGTGGCCTATAGGAGGTCCCTTCGTGCACGCTTGAGTTATACGAGAACATTGCGAGATTAAGGAATTCGTCCCATTCGTGTTGCGTGTTGGTGTATTGCTTCAGATACTCCCACAAGACGTGGTGGCTGCGTTCTATGGACCCGTTTGATTGTGGCTGGTACGCGGTAGTCTTGCACTGGTTGATCTTAAATTTTCGGGCCACAGCCTTGATGAGGCTGTTAATGAAGTGAGAGCCTTGGTCGGTTAGAACCGCTTTTGGTGCGCCGTATAGGCAGATGAAATTGTTTACGAACGCGTCTGCTACGTCTAACGCGGAGGCTTGTCTCAGCGCGATGGCGGTGGAGTGTTTGGTTAGTAGGTCTTGTATTGTGAGGATGTAGGAATTGCCGGAGGAAGTGGTGGGGAGTGGGCCCATGATATCCATTGAGATTTTCTCGAACGCTTCCTTTGGGGTGTCCGTGATGACCATGGGCTGCTTTGTTTTTACTCTTACTAGTTTCTTTAATTGGCAACTTCTACAGTTGCGGATGAATTCCTGTATTTCTTCCTTCAAATTGGGCCATTGATATTTTTCCTTGATGCGCAAGTACGTCTTTGTCACTCCTTTGTGTCCTCCGATCATGCTGGAATGGCATTCCTCTAGAATCCTTCTCCTATCTCCCGGGGGTGGTACCTGAATTTGGTTGTTGCATAGGAGAATTTTGGTCGGGTCGCCCTCAAATATTTGTTGCAGCAGGTTGCGGATGGTGTCGGAAGGTACGTTTTCTAAGTCGCCCTTGCATAGCGACACGGAGTTGAGTTGAAGCTCTTGACAGACATCTCGTAGGGATTGTATGGCCTCGCGAAGGATCTCTATGTCTAGTTGCGTGATTTTACGCTCTTTGATCACCAGGGATATGATTTTTGGTTCCTTCTCCGTCGTTACACTCGCTCTTCCCAGTGTTTGGCTGCGTAACGCAGGTAGCAAGTCACGTTCCTGGAGCAGTCTAGCTCCTTTATCGCAGGGGTCGCCCTTTTGGGTGACGAATACGGCCTTGTGGTCTTTTCGCAATAGGAAATTGTCTTTGATCTCGGTTATATTTTCGTTACGCAGTACGTATGGTTCATTTACTTGGTCGAATATCTCGGTTTCTGGGCTGGACGCGCTGTCTGTTGTACTGCTGTCATCGGTGTCGGTTTCTGAGTCGTCGGGGTGATCGTCGTGGTGATCGTCGGGGTCGTGTGCGTCTGGCGGTTGGTCTCGCGAATTCTCTTCTTGTCGTTGTTGGTCGGGTCGCGTGGAAAAGATGGATTCATCGGAACTGGAGACGTCAAGTTCAGGGGCGAGGGGGAATAGGCGTATTTCGGCGGGGTTCCTGGACAAGGCGTCTGCGTTAGCATTAACTTTACCTGCTTTGTATGTGACTTCGTACTCGTATTCGAGAAGTTTTAATCGCCAACGGACTAATCTCGAGCTCGGATCTTTCACAGAATGCAGCCACACTAGTGGTCTGTGGTCCGTGACCAGGTTGAATTTGCGACCGTAGAGGTAGGGACGGAAATGTTGTACACAGTACACTATGGCTAAGAGTTCCTTCTCGATTGTCGAGTAATTTTATTCCGCTGCGTTTAGGAGTCGAGAGGCGTACGCGATGGGGAGATCTTTGCCTATCTGTCCCTGACTGATTATACCGCCTATCGCATATCCGTACGCATCCGTGGTGACGACGAACGGTCTAGTAAAGTCCGGGTATTGTAAGATCGGCTCCGTGCATAACGAGTTGCGGAGCGAGACAAATACGTGTTCTTGTAGCTCGTTCCACGTGAATTTGGCGTCTTTTTTTAACAGGGTGTAACGTCTCGTCTTTCCTAAGAGCGACGATAACGGTTGTCCTCTGTTTTATTTTAGGCCTACCTGCATTCACCGGCAATAGCCAGGGGCGCCGAGGACAATATCGAAAGAGAGAGGTATTCCAATATTATCTGTTTGTTTGGAGTTTGGAACAAGATGGTTATTCATTCAATAATGTGGTAGGCTAAATGTGCTGATATATATATATATGTATTTGTAGATTATATAAAAGTAACGGTCATACATAATATTCCTGAATAGAGATAGGTATATACGTGTGAAAGATATATGTCGGTTGAATAATAGCTTCCAATTCTAATGGTTAGATCTATTGCTCAAAAAGGGTGATACATTAGCAATGTAATAAGGCCTTGTCCGCTTCGTTTTCTTGGTCAGAAAGGGTAATAGCTTCTATATCTGATTGTTCTCCAAAGGAACGAGGTCTAATATTTGTGGTGTTTTGGGTGTGCGCGTATGAGTAGTATGTTGACAAAGTGAGGCTAGCTTGGCTGGTTGTGTCCGTAAATGAAACCTGCCCTAATTCTGAGGACGAAATATCGCCCCGTTGTACTTTGGTTACATAAGGTCGTCACATCCGAGATAGACCTATCGTATACATGTTTGAATGATTCTTTTAATTGTTCGTTTTCTATTTCCTTCGTTGAGCTTGCTGCTTCTGTCGCGTGATCTGATTTTAGTTGTTTTGTTTTGTTCCTCTATCCACGCTCTAGTACGAGCTATTTTAACTAAGTTTCGCCTACGTACGGCGACTCCACTACGCTTTGGCATCTATTGGAGGGTTTGTTATCTTTATTCGAATATAATTACTATAGAGGTGTGATCCAGGTGCCATGTATTACGCCACTGTTGGGAGGAGTTGATACAGGGTGCAGTTATCGCGCGTTGGCAACAGGTATAGGTTGTGGAGCTCGACCCCTTTGGAGCTTACCAGGATAGCTTGTTTAACAACTGTTGGGCGCCAAAGGTGGGCGGTTAGTGGAGAGGATAAGTGAGGACTTTTAAATGGCGCAGACTGTCTTCAGCTTGCGGACCTCCAGGATGCGACCGACTGGTTCGCTATCGGGGACTGACTGACTCTCTGACTTTCTCTATTCTCAACTCGTCAGGTCGGGGNCGACTCGTCCTTGACTGAGCACTCCTCCAACAGCGTATCCGGACGCATCCGTAGTGAGGTTAAAGGTTTGGTGAAGTCGGGGTATTGTAATACTGGTTCGGTACAGAGTGAGGTGCGTAGTGCGTTAAAAGCGTGACCTTGTATATTCTCCCATTTAAATTGATTTCCCTTTTTTAATAAATCTGTTAGAGGTTTTGCGGTTTTAGAAAAATTTGGAATAAACCGCCTGTAGTATCCGGCGAGTCCTAAAAATTGTTTTATATTTTTCTCGTTGCGGGGTATGGGGAACTTTTCTATGGCTTTGACTTTATTAGGATCGGGTCTTACTCCGTCAGAGCTTATAATATGTCCCAAGTACGCGACCTCGCGGCGAAGGAATTCGCATTTGTCCGGTTGTAATTTCAAGTTGGCTTCTCTCAGGCGTTTCATGAGTCTATTGAATTTAATAGTGTTTCTTGCAAGGAACGCGCATATATGACAATATCATCCATATAAACGAATAACTCATTTCCTTGTAGTCCAGAGAGTACATTATCCATTAACCTTTGAAATGTTGCAGGCGCGTTTTTAAGTCCGAAGGGCATTCGTTTTGAACTGATAATGCCCATAGGGAGTGGAAAATGCGGTTTAGGAGCATCTTGGGGAGTCATGGGAATTGATGGAAGCCTGATGCTAGGTCAAGAACGGAAAAATATTTAGCACTTCCTAATTGGTCAAGGATGTCAGTAATGTTAGGTAAGGGATATGCGTCTCCTATAGTTTTTTCATTAAGCAGTCGGTAGTCAATTACCATCCTCCACCTTCTGTTTCCGTGTGAATCTGGTTTCTTTGACACAATCCACAAGGGTGAGTTGTAAGGAGAGGTTGAAAGCTCTATGATGTTGTTCTCTAGAAGGTTGTTTACTTGTCTATCGATTTCTTCTTTATGCACTGGAGGAAATCGGTATTGCTTAGTGTGAATTGGTACTTCGTTGATGGTGGGAATGCTATGTTGAGTAGCATTGGTAATTCCGAGCTTTTCTCTGGGCAGCTGAAATCTGTCAGCATGCTCGCGAATAAGTTCTTTAACGTTTTCCTTTTCTTCATAATTCAAGTCTTCTGTTCGTAGTAATTGCAAAATTTCAGTTTCCCGTGAGGGTGAACCGTCAAGAGGATCAAAGGCTGTTGAACATTCGATGGCGGTGTCATAGGCAAGAGTTGACGCTGGGCCATAAGTTTGTGAATTTTCATGTTCATGCGTAAAAGGTGTGTTTTGAGGGGGTGGAGGAATGAAGAGCTTGCTGGTTTCTTCGAACCGAAAGGAAGGGGAAGTAGCACAGGGTGTATTCGTGCCTAAGTCAGGTAGTTCCCGAGTGTTCAGGGTATCAAATTCTTGCAATTCAACGCAAGGAACTTCTAAATCGAATTCATCTTCTGTAGTATTAAACAATGGTAGGTAAGCTTTTCCATTATTGTTGGAAACTATAGCATTACCTATGTATACTCCGTCTATAGATTTTAGAGATGGTATGTAACCGACTTGTTTTTCAGGGTTGGAGACTATAACAGTGAATGGAACAGCTGTCCTTGGAGGGATGTGAATCGTTTCTCTTTTTACAAAAGGAATATTCATTGAGTCACACCGTAAACATTCATTTTTATAATCTATATTAGCATTGTGTAGTTTAAAAAAGGTGGATCCTAATATTCCGCGATTGGGAAAACCGAAATTATAAGGTGCTAAATGAAATTCAGTGGGTTTCCCGAGCAAAGTTATAGTAACGGATCCTAAAGTTTTAACTGGTTCGGGGGATATTCCTTGCATGGATAGAGTGTGGTTTGTATTCACTTGGAGATTTGAATTTATCACACTTGTTTTTATTATGTTTATGTCCGATCCGGAGTCTACAATAAAAGCACTGGGTCCCACTAAATCGTTGGAAGAAAGGATAACGGTGGGGCCACCGTCATGTGGTTTCGTGTTTACTCCGGCAGAGCGGAATTCGGATTCTCCGTCTGATCTTGAAAGTGGACATTGAGTTTTTGACGTCCTATATTCTCCGTGTCCCGGCGGACGTCTGTTGTCATCGGGGCACAAGAGGAGTTTCCCTGTTCCTCAGGTTTTTGCATGGTTCGATATTCGTTCTGGTAAGAATTTTTCTTGGCCAATTTCTGACAGTTGGCTATTATGTGTCCCTGTTCCTTGCAATATCTGCATGTCAATTGTGAAGGTGTATTGGGGCCGGGTTGTCCGGGTATTAAAGGTCTGATAAAGGGTGCACTTCGCTGGTGCTGTGGAAGGTTTTGCGATTGTGGAGTGAAAGAAGAAGGAAGAGGATTTGGAGGGGATTTGGGGTAAAAAGGGACGTCTTGTCGGGGAAGTGGGTTTGACCGTAGGGGGAAGGAAGTCTTACGTCTCATAGCCTCGGTCTCTAAAGTTTTTGAAAGTTGAATTGCTTTAGTAAAAGCGTCATCTAGGCTTTGGTAACCCTCCAATTTTACCCTGATGAGTAACTCGGACGGTAAGCCGTTAATAAAACTATCAAGCACGTCTCTATCGATATTGTCGTAGGCCCAATCATCAAAACGGGGGCCTTGAGCTATCTCACAATCTATAATAGCGGTCTTTAAATCTTTAATTCGGCCTATATAATCAAAAATTGACTCATTATGCTTCATAAACGCGTTTCCTAATTCTCCTCTATATTGGTTAAGGGATTTATTTGGCCCGAAGATTTGTTTTAATTTCCTCAATAATGGGAGAACTGATTTGTATTCTGTCCCTGCCACAGCTGTATAAGCATGCCCTTGTAGTTTGCTCAAGATTAATTGTGCCAAATATTGCTCGTGGTGTCGTGGAATTAAATCTAATGCCCTTTCACAAATGTTGCAGAACTGAAAGACGGACATACGCTGCCCATCATATTTAGGAATTGAATCAGCTACATCCTTTAGTCTAATGGGTGAGGATTCAAGGGTTCGAGGTTCAGTGGAAAAAAATTGAAAACTCTCAGCGGATGTAGTGGGAGCAGATTCTGGGGGTAAATGAGTATGTGTCTGTATAGTGTTTATGTGATCAGTGAGGGTTTGTATTTGTCGGGGTAAATCCATTAGTATATGTATTTCTCTTAATTGCTCTTGAAGTGTCGCAACCAAACCTTCTAGCCCTTGCGTGTTCGCTAAAAGGGATAACCTTTGCCTTTCCTTTTCTTTTTCTAATTCAGCAGCTATTTTATTGACCTCTATATTATGCGCTGCTACAACCTCAGCTTGTTCGCGTAGTATTCTTTCCCGTGCTTCTAGGTTTTGTGCGTATATTTCAGTTCCGGAAGTAGATGGGGTTTCCCCTGGTTCAGAAGATGTTTTACTGGAGGCGGATCGCGTGTTATATGCCATGATAGTAGGTTGAAGCAAGTGTGTAAATAGACGTCCAATAGTTCGTCTTGTTGTCAATGCTCAATGATATTACTCCCTCTTTGATAAATAAGCGCTATCCCACCGCTGCCACCAAAAAGTTAGCGTTGTAACGTCTCGTCTTTCCTAAGAGCGACGATAACGGTTGTCCTCTGTTTTATTTTAGGCCTACCTGCATTCACCGGCAATAGCCAGGGGCGCCGAGGACAATATCGAAAGAGAGAGGTATTCCAATATTATCTGCTTGTTTGGAGTTTGGAACAAGATGGTTATTCATTCAATAATGTGGTAGGCTAAATGTGCTGGATATATATATATATATGTATTTGTAGATTATATAAAAGCAACGGTCATACATAATATTCCTGAATAGAGATAGGTATATACGTGTGAAAGATATATGTCGGTTGAATAATAGCTTCCAATTCTAATGGTTAGATCTATTGCTCAAAAAGGGTGATACATTAGCAATGTAATAAGCCTTGTCCGCTTCGTTTTCTTGGTCAGAAAGGGTAATAGCTTCTATATCTGATTGTTCTCCAAAGGAACGAGGTCTAATATTTGTGGTGTTTTGGGTGTGCGCGTATGAGTAGTATGTTGACAAAGTGAGGCTAGCTTGGCTGGTTGTGTCCGTAAATGAAACCTGCCCTAATTCTGAGGACGAAATATCGCCCGTTGTACTTTGGTTACATAAGGTCGTCACATCCGAGATAGACCTATCGTATACATGTTTGAATGATTCTTTTAATTGTTCGTTTTCTATTTCCTTCGTTGAGCTTGCTGGTTCTGTCGCGTGATCTGATTTTAGTTGTTTGTTTTGTTCCTCTATCCACGCTCTAGTACGAGCTATTTTAACTAAGTTTCGCCTACGTACGGCGACTCCACTACGCTTTGGCATCTATTGGAGGGTTTGTTATCTTATTTCGAATATATTACTATAGAGGGTGATCCAGGTGCATTAATTTACTCACTGTTGGAGGATTGGATACAGGTGCAGTTATCCGCGTTGGAACAGTATCAGGTTGTTGGAGCTCTACCCCTTTGGAGCTACCAGGAAAGTCTGTGGAGAGAATGGAGCTCAATTATTAGAGCTGCCAGAAGGATTCTTAAAATTTAAATTCGTTCTAGAGCATCAACATGCGGGCAAAGCGGCCTGACATAGGAGCTCAACGACGCATGGAGCTGCCTGATTATGGCTCGACAATGCATGGTGCTACCAGATCCGATTTGTATGGAATGCAAAGGGAATGTTATCCTGAAGGGAGTTTCTGATAGATAAGTTGCGAGGAAACCGGGAGCTCGACAACGCTGGGAGCTGCCTGGTTAACAAGGATATTTTAGAGCAAATTAATGAAAATGGGTCCCTACTGCGTTACATGGCGTGTGCAATTAGGCAGAGTATATAAAAGCGTGATATATATATATATTCAATAAATTATTTATGCTTTAAAAGGTTCCACCTTTCAGAGGTCAGCCAAACTAACCAATGACCTTTGTAATTGTCTGTTGTGTCAGCCCCTTGTACAAGGGAACGAGAAAATATTTTAAATCTATGATGCGTATAGAATAACTTACTTTTAACAATGTGGCGCCCGAAGGGGCGGTTAGTGAGAATAAGTGAAGGACCTTTAAATGGCGCGAGATTGTCTGTCAGCTTGGGACCTCCAGGAGCGACCGACTGGTTCGGCTATCGGGGACTGACTGACTCTCTGACTTCTCTATTCTCAACTCGTCAGGTCGGGGATATAGGTGTGGAGGGGAAAAGGCTCTGGTAGGGATATCCGCTTATGGGAGGATAGTAGAAAGAGAGAGAGAGAGTCGCTCGGAGATGATTTCATGCATGAGTTATCATGAATACTTCCGTTGTTATCTTTGTCCTTCACGTATTCTCTTACATATATTTTTACGCTGCGCATTCTTATAAATATCGATTAAGTGTTCTTGGAATGGTAGGTTAAATAACATTTTATGACGCTTATCTATTGAAGCTCCGCACGAACTTTTGCACACAATCAGTACATTTTGCTCCTTTTCTCGGTGTTCTATTCGTTTTTTCGGGAAAGTAAGTGTAATACTATTAGTTTTATTGCCGTTGCGCGTCACATGGCGTCGAGATAATCCATAGTTAATAATGTAAATTTTAGGGGAACGAAAAAATGTTTGGTGATTTTGTTAGCAAGAGGGATCATTGGTATCTCGAGGTGTTGTTACTTCAAAGACGAATACAGTGATATGCATTATGTTGGGTTTCTGGCTTGTAATAAATTTATTATATTTTTTGCAATTAATTATTATTAGCTGTTGATGTACTTCTTTTATGTGTTTTCTATCCGTTGTGTGAAACAGAATATTATGCGGGTAGCGTGATTTTTCGCGCTCTATTGGTTAAGCTGTTATTCATTTGTTAATTAGTGTATGTGTAATTTCGAACTGTTGATGAAATGTTAGAGGATTTTGTGTTCTGGAAAAGTTGTTTTATAATATTAAAGGAATTTTGTGGGCTTATTATAATGAGCATCTGTTATTTGTCATATTTGTTATAAACAATAACCTCAAATTTTAAATAATAACTAAAACGTTATTTCTCTTTATTTATGACTACACTCCGATATCTTTATGGTAAGGTGGATCCGCGGTGATTTGATTGTTATTTGTCTGATTGTTTAAATTAACAAATTAAAATATTGCAGCTACCTAATTTTCGAGTTCGGGGGTACCATATTAAGAGTGTCCGCTGTAATTTTATCGATAGTGAAAATTCAAAATTTGTTTGCAAAATTATTTTGTTTATTTATAATTTCGTCATTTTCATGCTCCAGGAGTGATATCAATATTGTTCCTGAGGTTTTTAAGACCAAAGAAAAATAATTTCCTTATTTTGCACTGATTTTGGAATTTTAATTTTCAGTGATATTTTTATATAATATGGAGCGTTAGAGGTGTGTGATTTGTTAATATCGTTGTTTTTATTGCGTACCTTTACTTGGGTATTACTTTATTGAAATTTTGTCCAATTCTGAATCCTATTTTATATAGGGATATGCTTGATAGGGGAGTGGTGATTCTAGGTTTATGCTACGTTCATGTCTGTTATCCAATCCTAGGTGCTAGTTCCATGCGGGGATATTTGCTCGGCGTTAGTGCATATAGGTGGTAGTAGTTATCTGAGGGAGGGTGTTTAGCTATTTCGAGGTTGGTTACTTGTCGGTTCCCATTTTATGTGCTCATAAGTCAGCTGTCAGTTGCGAATGATCAGTCGTGTATGTAAGAAAGAAAGAGGAGAAAATATGTATCCCTTCCGTCAACGTTTTCCTCGGCGAAGGTACTTCCGACCGGTGCCGGCGATAATAGTAAGTATATGTCAGGGTGTTGCATGCATGGATGTAAGCTCAATTGGATGCACATTAGGATATTTGGTTATACTACTAAGGTATGTTACTACAGTGCTTCTGCAATGGGGATGTGACCTTGAAGACAAATATTCAGATTCCCGGTCTGCTGTCTATCCGCGAAATGACGGAGGTGCGTTGGAAAAGGAGATGGAGGAGGAGAGAGGCAGCCGACTTTTGGTTATATGGTGGTTTGGATATGAGCCCTGACCCTGATGCCTACGGTCTTAAAAATTTGTTCGGGTAAATAAAACTTATCCCGATAAGAAAAATAAGAAACATTTTTAATTGGTAATTATTTTGTTCGTTACAGGGAGCGAGCATAATGCCAAGATCGACACGTATAGGTGTTATGCGTTAATATTGTAATGCCTGTACAAGGATTTTTATACAGTATAATTATTTTCAATTAAATTTGCGTTACTACTTGTTATACTCCCTCCCTTCTTTCTCCCTTTTCTAAAATTTTTCCTATTTTCTCTAGGGTTATTAGATAGTTTTTGAAAGCAAAGTATTAGTAAGAAAGAGGTGAGTAAAAGGTGTTAGTTATTTACGGTGAGGAGATATGAATAACGATCTCTGCTTGGATTAGTCATGGTATAGGAATGCACGGTTTATCTTATCGAGGAGATAGCGAGAAAGGTGGTGGAGTAGTCCATGGCTTGCGTTACACGGTGGAGGTTGATTTTGTCTATTCGTTTAAGTTTTTAGCAGCAGGAATTTGTCAATTACTGTTACTGATGACTTATCTTAATGGGGGATTAATTATTAGTGTATATATATCTATTGTGTGGGTGATCATGTGAAAAAGCGATTGAAGTATTAGTAATAACATCAAGAACAAGGTAACTATGGTGGTTATGTCGGTCTGGAGGTTATTGCTCGGGGATTCTTTGTGCGCAAACAATAATCTTCTAAATTAATATTTTTCAGCAACAACTTTGATCGAGTCGGTAAGGAGGAGCGCGAGTGGGTACGCTCGGTGGCCGCGAGACGACGGTGGCGCGACATGCCTTAAGGCTACCGCGGTGTACTGCTTTAGGGACTATGAATGAGTTTGTTACGCTTTTTTGTTGCACAGGTGGGTTTAAACCTTTAAAATTTTAGTGTATCGCGGTTATTAATCATTATTTTATCCTTATTTGCTTTTCGTCGACAGGTTTAAGCATAGGTCTGCCAAGCTAGTAATATACTAGGATTTGACGTTAATAAATTGTATTATAACAATGGCTTATTAGGTAAGATGGTAAGTGGTTAAATTAAGTCTCTGTACTTAATTGCTATGGTACAATTAGGTATATATATATATATATATATCATTAGTCTATCCATTAAATATATTGAAAATGAAGCTGTAAATTATATATGACTTATTACTGTCTTCCAGGCCTTCCTGCAATTGTTTGGCAGTTTAGAAGGTCGCCATCAAATATTTTTAAAGAAATGAATTATTAGGTCAGATGTATATATATGTATATATCATAGATGAAGTGTATTATTTCATATAATAGGATACAATATACTGGTTATATATATATATATATATATATATATAAGAAAAGGTATAACGAAATCGAGATATTATATAAAAATATCGGTTATATAGGGTGTTAAATAAGTGAGTGTGGTGCAATTTCAAAAGTGTAGTTATGTACGTATACTATATGCGCATAAGTGCGTCATTGGAGAGAGTAGGGTATTAAAATATTATTGTTACAGGTTCCGACGAATATAGAAGGCGCTTGAGATGTAGGATACAGATAGCTCGTGACCTGTTGGTTAGCCAAAAACAGTGACAAAGAAAGGTGCGTGCCTGACGACCTTGTTTCTTTTCTTGATTCAGGTATCCATTAAGTGGAAATCTTTACGGCAATTAGATTTTGGAAGAAAAATTTCCTTCTTTATGCCTCGGAATAGCGGGATGTTACAATACATAGGTTTCGCGAAGAACATTTGCACATGAGACAAAAGCATCGAGATTCTTCAACGATCCACACTGGACGAGTGCTTCCGCAATAAATACCTATTCGTTGATGGTTTCGCGATTTTCGGTTGTTACCGCATACGCTGTCAGCGGGTTGCGCTGTTCGGCTCCTTCAGCATATTCGGTACACTCGACTTGACGCACGAGCGCACCGTTGCCTTGAGTACGGAGCAACGCTTCGTGATCTACAATGCATGCAATCTCTGTAATAACATCGGCACAATGTGTATTTCCGTTTCGCATAGTTTCAATTTGGTACACATTTTGTCCGGATAACGGGTGTATCGCGACGTTCTTCTTCCGAAGGAGCTGTGGCTCCTACCGTCGTTGTACACGTTAATGGCTATTGACGAATCTCGCGTCCATCGAGTCGCAAAGCGCCGTTTATCAAGACACCAAAAACACGTTCGTCGTCGTACTTGAGTTTGGCAACGAGCGACGATTCGGCATGGTGCACGATGCGACTCGCCAGTTCCTGCATCATGTTGGTTCTCGTTATACAATTTGGTCCCGTGACGGCGAGCGTCAGCGACAGTTCTTCAAGCGCTTCTTTCAGCGGCACGGAGCGCAGGCCGTCGAACAGCAGTCCATCAGGCCAGTGTTTACGTAGCCATGGAAGTACCAGTGCTTTGTGCACAGCCACGATGGCGTTGTGACGAGCGAATCTCTCCCTGGGGGTGTCGATGGCGCTCGTTAGAGATGATTCGCATTCCAGATCCAGATGGTACGATGCCTCGTGATATTCGTTGAGACGAGTGCGCAGAGATACACGCATGGTACGCGGCGATAACGGGGAGACACATTGGTTACAAGCGTCGCGCGGAAGGTTGTCGTCGTCGTCACGAATCGTTTTGGCGTCGGAGCAATGGGCACACGCTAGTGCGAAGAAAGAAAGCCGGTGTTCGAAGCACAGGTCGAGATTCGAGTCGCTCGTATCGTCCTCGAGATCGGTGAGCGCTTGTTCGTAACGTAATGGCATTCGCAACTCCGCGTTCAATGTGTCGCGAAGAATCAACGGATAGCGCGCATTGTCCTCGTATGTCAATTGACGCTTCGCACGATCGTGAGCCCGTTCGTATCTTGCGTACCTACTGTATGCCAACGGAATTTTGAGCTGAGAGATCAGTCGATCCTGATCGTTGTAACGAGTAAGCGATCGCAGAGCCGATAATCTGTCAGGCGCTTGAGGTGTGAAGTCAGTTTGACAACGGTCTTGATACGATATTATGGATATCGTACCGAGTCTCCATGTTGATGCTCCGATTCGCGATTTGCGATGTACGAAAGACTCGAGATTACAATCGAGCGACCAGAATTCGTCAAATAACGCACCTTGACCCACGCTGACCGGAAGCGAATATCCAAGCGTTGTTTCGAGTTCGCAATGAGCGGACCAGCGTTCCATGATGCACGTAACGAGAGTTAGATCCTGTATCGCTGTGTTACAAATAGTGAAACGCCACGTTCGAATTGGAATGCAGTATCACACTTAGCGACGTTGGCAAGCGTAGCAGAGTGCGCAGTTTGGGCGAAACTAGTACCATCAACTTTCGATCGTTATCCCGCAAAACTGGAATAAAAAAAAACAGATGGGGTCCATTAATCAGATCAGTTTGTTGAGTCGTCCGACAACGTCTTTCTGTAATCGTACTCACGTGTATCACATGCAGCGAATAGTACCATATGCGCCATGTATATGCGGCAATAGTACATTGAACGTTGGCCGAGGTGTCGAAGGGCCGCTGGTCGCAACGAGTCCGTAGCCAAGTCGAATTCTCCTTCGTGCGATTCTACTTTGCGCCTCGATAGAGGCACGCTAGGAGCCGAAACTGGGATTCGCTCCCGTGCAAACAATATCGGTCCTAATTCTAAAACTGCGTGTCTTGCGTGACGATCTTGCAGAAAGCGATTGTAGCTGCTCGTCGTCGTCGTCGTCGTCGTCGTCGTCGTCATTTTTTCAACGGCGGTCATGGCTGCGCCTCTGCCATTGTCCTCCTTTGCGTTTATGCACACGCGCAACAACCCGTCCGTCGAACAGACCCAAGCGATGATCATGCTTGTACGATTCGCACCACTTGCGTTGAAGACCCGAGCCGGCCAACTATTGGCGCGCGTGAACGCTCAAACGATTGAGGGAGACGCGACTGTTGATGCGAAAGGACGTGTGCAATGCGCGAAGGAACGTGTCGTCGAACGCATTCTTATCGAATGCACCAAACTCGTTGGCTTCGATCTCTAGATAGATTTTTCTTCGCGTACAGAAGGAAAAACGACAGCAGACGGGGGGCGTTCCTCGTTCAATGGTGCGCACGTAGGTGAAGTAATCACGGTATTTCGGATTGGTGTATCGCCATTTAGCACCATTTCGTTTCGATGGTAACGATTTTCTGCCTGACGCCATCGCTGCCGAAGTATCAGACGACGACGAAGACGTTATCGCGCGAGCCAGTGCACCACTGAGAGTGGACGCTCCGCCGCCGCCGCGTTTATCGCCGCCATTGTTTTTCCTCCTTCGCACACCGGACATAATCATGCGTGTTTACTACTGATCAGATTACACTGACCACGTTTCCTGCGGCAGCTATTTTTTATAGAGTTTCACTCTGGTAAGCGCGTTAGCGGCAACAGCTGGGTAACAGTAGCAGAATGGGTTCTCGAAGCGTTGACGAAACGATTGCGCTTAAAGTGGATCAATTGTTTCAAGGCGCATGTGAAGTGCGCACAACGGTGACATCACCCGATGATGGATCGAACGATCTCGATGAATCTGCGGACGATCGCATGACTCGATTTTTCATCGACATAGCATCCGACATGGCGAGTGAACAACACAATGATCATCGTCATGTTTCGCGTCGAATTCGGCGATCGGCGGCGACAACAGAGGAGGAATCTTCGCCCCCGTCGTTGCAAACGTTCATTGCGATAAAACTAGTATTCGTGTGGATCTTTGCGTTCGCGCAATTTGTGTTAGCTGGTTTTTTGTACTTTGTGTTTACCAAATACGCAGAATGCTCGGAATGCATGAGTAGTTCGAGTAAACGAATGATTTGGTCCGGATCGATCGCTCTCACTGGAACTTTAATAACCACCTACTTTTCGAGTACATATGTGACGAACGTGTTATAATTTTGATCATTACGCGGTGCATACTACACGTTATTCGAAATTATTGAAGGATAACGACTTTTGGTCAAGCTTGTCGTTGATTTCATCGTACAACAATTGTCGATTGTTGCTCGAAGTTGCAGCGGTAGAAAACGTGGCGGCAATCGAACGCCGTCGTGTCCTTGTCATTGCTTCGTTAGAGTCCACCGCCGCCGCCGTTGCCGCCGCCGCCGAGTCTCGACGATCGCCGCGAGGTACGAATATCGTTGTGTACAGTAGTCCCCTTTCGTACGACGCGATCGTGTGCCATTGTTGATGTTGCCGTAAACGTGACATATCGCTACTAAGGAAATTATACTCTTGCATATTTTGATTCCATTCACGCACAGCTACACGAACATGACGCGCAAATATCGTTCGTTGGTTGGCTGAAAGAAGTGACCAATATCGCGGACTCGTACGATGCTGCAACAACGTTACCGACAATTGCTATTCGAGCGTAAGCATGCATAAAGCGATGATCGATGAGAAACAAATGTAACCAAGAAGCAATCGATTCGCAGTGTGGACAATCGTCGTTGCGGTGTTTCGTGTTTCTACACTGTCGCTTTTGTCTCAGAACACACCATTTCGACCGATGTTCTGAGCTCCAATGTGAGACAATATTGTTAATTTTGCCCGAAAAGTTGTTTTTTGCACGCTTTAACGTATCGCCAACTGCTAATTCTAGAGCGACGACATCAGTGGTCGCACTCGCGCTGCTTGCTGTACACGCGATCGCGTAAAGAACATCTCGTTGCTTGATCGATCGCAGTTGCTGCTGCTGCTGTTGTTGCTGCTGCTACTGCTGCATTGACGACTGCGTTTTGCGTCATCGTTTAGCTAATGAGGCTAGTGCTGCTGCGAGATCAAACACGCAAGCTGGCTGTTTGAACACTGCTGTAACAATCGCAGTTGTCGTGAGTATCGCGCCAAGTGCGATTGATTCATACCGTAATTTCTCTGCCACCTCGCATTTATATTCGAAACAACGGAACAGCGTTGCAATTGTCGTTGTCGTTGCAGCCGCCGCCGTCGTCGCGTTTACTGCCCACACCGACGAGTCTTCATGATTGCGGAGAAATTTACGAGCCGCGAGTCGTTCGCGTGAGTCGTCGATTCCTCGAAGTAAAGATTCGACCAGTTTGTGCGTGTCGTGCTGATGAGATTTATATCGTTGTCAAAGTCGCCGCAAAATGAACAACCAAGACGACGACTGTGGTGGCGGCGGGGGCGGCGGCGGCAGCGGCGGCGGCGGAGGCGGCGGTAGTGGCAGTGGTGGTGGTGGTGGTGGTGGTGGTGGTGATAGTGGTGGTGGTGGTAGTGGTGGTAGTGGTGGTGGTGGTGGTAGTAGTGGTAGCAGCAGCAGTAGCAGCGGTAACAAACAGCAGCAGTATTGGCTGTTAAACGTTCATTTGCACAGCTACCTGCGAAGCTTGTACAGCAGTAATGGTGATTCGACGATCGACACGGTGGATGATCTGTTTCGCGCGATACGCAGACGCGCTCGAGCTGCCAATGCAAATTTAGCGGTTGATGGTGTTAGCAGCGATGATACTATTTTATGGCATCCACCGTTTGTAAAGTTGTTGTGCAAATGGACCCCCTCTGTACGTACTGAACCGAATATGAGAGCAGGCGAGAGATTGCGCGCTGCCGGAGACATAATGCGTAAAATGATAAATCTAGTAAAGGCCGATCGCGAAAGCGTAAAAGCTCGTCTTTCGACTACGTTACGAAATTGCGACCAATTACTGCTCGAAGTCAGACGTCTGCGTGGTATGCTGAAGCTTCGTCGAGTTGTGACAAAGGAAGGAGCTTCAGTTGCGGCGATCTGTAGCGGCAAGCGACGCAGACTCAACGATGACACGCTGCCGCCATCACAAGAGAGTGACGGTGCAAGCCGTCGAACGGCCGCCGAATGACGACGCGAGTTGTCCAACGCTGCAGAGTCGTCGTCGTCGTCGTCGTCGTCGTCGGTGAAACCCGCGAATGCGATCGCCTGCCGGCGATCGACGATAAGCGATCGGTGCGATGGACTACGATATCGAAGACTTGATAATATTTGCTCGTTTTTGACTGCAAGATCGGGCTTTAGAGCTGTTAACACAGTGCGCGGTCTGATCGGTCGAGCCATAGCGGAGTGATGCATCTCGAATCGAAATGTGTCGCTCGACTCGTCGTTTGGTTCAATGATGACGTAATGTTGACTATTTGGCGGGCTGTACAGCGCGGTATCGATGCGGTCAGCGAGTATAATAGCGCGATCGAAGATAGCGTGCGTCGTTACGACGCATTGGATCGAGCTGTTGCACGTCGCGCCGGATTAATGAAAACGATCGTTTCCTTGCGCCAAGTGCTCTCAAAAGATTGAACAAATACTTGGACGCTGCCGCCGCGAGAGAGATTTGGGAAAATAAAAAAAAACTTCGCGTTTACTCAGATGTGCGATATGATTTTTCTCGCATTCGCATATGTACGTCTATAGCAGCAGTAGTAGTAGTACAAACATGTTGCTTCGCGCGCTCTCTTCGATCAATGTAACGTCCTGCGACGTTCTCTCCAACATATCATTTTTTTCGCCTCTACATTAAAAGGCCAGCGAGACATATAGGTAGATTCAACCATAAAAAGTAATTGTTACTATTAAAATTTATCGATAAAAGATCATATCTTTTAAAATAATAATAATTTTAGAAAATCGCGCGGTGCGATTTAAGGCTCCTTCAAAGTATTACAAATTATGTCCTAATAAATTTTCTGTAAAATCGATAGTTTAGAAGTTATGGTTATTTGAATGTCTCGACCAATCAGGAAAAGGCATGTTTTTCTCAGTAACTATAAGGCCTAGAAGAAAAATCTTAATTGCTAACAATAGCATTAAAAGACCTCTATTTAACGACCATATTAACATTTTGAAAAACATTAACAATTAATAAGAAACCAACAATGTTACTTACCAGTAGACTTCAGAAAATTCTAAAATTCATACGCAGGGACTATTGGGACATCAGTAATGCGTACCTTCCGTAAAAATTAAGAAAAGTCAATTTAAAATATTTTTAACACCTACGTACATAGAGAACATTTTAGTGAAACATAAGCAAATGTCAAAACCTCAGAATATTAATTACAAAAGGAAATAATGCCAAACGAAAACAATTAATTCTTGCCCACAAACAGAGAATCCTTCTGACAGTACATTCTCAAAATATGGTAATTTTTACTTAAAATTTAATAAACCTCATTTATTTAAGTTCAGGGGTCGTTTAAATACCCTATTTAGCTTGGAAATCCATCATTTTTGCCTTGGTCACGTTTAAATACTTTATTTAATTTAATTGAAGCCTTCTGTCCACGTTCAAGCTCCTCTTAAATATTGCACTCTTTTAAATTCGTTCGTACAGTACAACGGCTTGAACTCATCACTAATAATAAAAATTAATTGTTCATCGAATCTTCTATTAGCATAAGCTTCTATAAGGTCTAAAAGTCGGTAATTTATACATAAGAACCGTTTATAACAATTGTTAATTAATTACCGACGCCAATAATAACGAAACCTACCCAAGGGATCTATCTTACCGACATACGTAAGTAGAGAGCCCTATGGTAGAACTCAGCCTTGCCGAGAAACATTAATTTAACAACAGTAATAATAAGGATCCCTGTAATAAGAAATCCTAATTTTCCAGTTAACAATATTATAAATCTCTACACTCTAAAACCCACTGTTAACAATATGCATTTCTTATAATAATTCTTAATAACCACATTTAAACATTAATAACAAATATCTCTTTTATTATAACACATGCATATTGTCTTTATAAAAATCATAACTAATTAACATTATAACTTTCTATTACACTATTCATATAATACTAAATTAGGCGTATATTATAACCTTAAGAACCACATATATATAATATTAACCATTTCTTTTTATTAAATTATAATATTATAAGGCATAAATAATTACGCGCACATATAAATTAATAAGTCAGACTGGCGACAGGAAGTCTCAAAGATAAGGCACGCACGCAGCCG
The DNA here is from genome assembly GCF_003227715.2 of Harpegnathos saltator. NCBI lineage: Eukaryota > Metazoa > Arthropoda > Insecta > Hymenoptera > Formicidae > Harpegnathos > Harpegnathos saltator. The sequence continues at coordinate 63,683 of NW_020229929.1, forward strand.
GGCCACCGAAGGTGCTCTGGAATCCCCGAGTAACACGAGCCCATATCAGGTAACATAGGGCATCCTGTTGACCACGCTCCTTATCACATCCGGCGGCGCGCCGAGATGTCTCGATGCCCCGTCAGCATCACGCCACTCAGTCCCACTCTGAAAAACCTTGAACGCTCCTACTCTGGATCCCTCTCGTATAATCCCATTACTCCTACCATATAGCCTACCCCACTCTTGAGTTCCATTGTCCGGACCGAACGAGGCCCCGGGAGCAGCTCCCACCGCAGAGTCGACATCGGAAGTTCATACAGTACAGACGTGCCTCTTAGGAGAGCCTCCAAGACATCTTTGTTAATTTGACGCAAAGAGGAAAAGTGTCTCTGAGCGACCGTGCCACCACGGACAACGGTCGTCTCGCATAAGAGCCTCTTCCTGCGCTCCTTCAGAGCCTTTGCCTTGTGCTATTCAAAATCTGGAAGATTTCTTAGGAAACTTGCCAGAACATCCACGGTGTTTTATAATACTCAAAGTGTGCGGATAAGTCGACTCCCCGCTCGAGTTGTGCCGTGGCTAGAGTGGTCCCAACAGTATTGAGAGTATTCTGGAATAAAAAAAGCCTGTTCTTTGAGATTTCTCTGCAAAAGTCTGAGCTACTGAAATAAATAGTAAGTATATAATATTTTAATGCACAACACTCACATACACCGCGTTTCGCGCAAGTGAAATACAATCGCGATCTAAGCCTTAGGAACATTGTTACGCGAGTGAACCAGTGACGTTTCACCATACGCCAAGTCGAATTATTTAACAGATACCATAGCGTCACGCTGAAATTTTCGTTCATGTCGGTTCGTAACTGCCTTACATAAGGACCATTCATTATAATCCGAATAGTGTATTATCTACGTTTAGTTTGTCAAACCGCTCTTAGAATTTCGTTCCGATTTCCTTAAGATACGCTATACAAGCTAGTATATATATAAAGAGAGAGAGAGAGACAATCTTCAGATTCTTCTTTTTCTAAATCGTGATCACGAAACCCCAGTGTCTGTCAACGCAGTGAACTACGCTCACACACTTATTATTCCCTTTCCATTCCTTCTTGCGGGCGCATGACAACGGTGCCAAGCACAGGGTTACGCGCGCACGGCATCGGTGCCAAGCACAGAGCCGTATTGGTATAGTCAGAATCCTTATCAGCAGTGGCATCCCACCACTCTGACATCGTCTCCAGGCGGATTCCTTACGCCGGAGACTCTGCTTTGAAAATCTGCTTACTCCAACCTCCTAGGCCTTCACCTCGTTAATAGACATTGAATAAAAATAAAAATTACAATTATCTCGTAACAAGGACTCACAGAGACGTTCCTTCATGTTCTATCTCTAGCCTTCTATCTATCTCTCTCATTAGCTATTTTAGTTATAAGACATTTATATGCCTTTATAATTTCATGTATAATTATGTACTTGATATAATATTCCCACTGTTTCCACTGTAACCTGCACTTGCACATATAAAATATACTGCGTTCTGCTATTATCTATGCTGCTACCATTATCCGTAAAGACTATTCTATATTAAACAATCAAGTTACTAAGGTTTCAGATTAATAATACTTTTACAATCTCATTGTTTATTTAGACGGAAGTATATTCTTAATAACGACAAGATCTTGACATTATCCATTATAAAAGCTGGAATAATATAAATCATTTCATGAAGTGCATCCTTCCCCACCCACATATATATATGTATATGCATTTATTGAATTGTAACTGATTTTATTGTGTATGTGTAGACGTGTGCCATTGCATCGGCATACGCCTTAATTACCTCACTGTGTTACTTGCTATTGTACAATTCCATTAAAATCACCGATTCTCTTGTACAACGAACATATGCCATTGCATCGGCATACAATCCTTCAATATTTTCTACTAAGCATTTTAATTTTATGCAGCATCCTTGTTTTATCGGCAGCCTTTTTCCTCTTATTCGAGCATTTTCTTGAAAGGAAGATATTAAGCATTCATAAATCTTTGTCCTTTTTATTCAGTTACTTAAATCAATTGGTGCCATAACATCTCTTGCCAGAGGAATTTATAGTTCATTAACCATTAAATCTGAATCTTACATTATTAAGCATAGATCTTGCTCACTTTTAGGGAAGCGCCTTACTGGAGCTACCCGCCTCTATCCTTGTCCAGACTGAGGAGCGCCTTACGGGTGCCTCCCGGCTCAAGCATCCTATCCATCCCGTCCAACTCATAAGACCACCCCTTCTCCATCAAGATCAGAAATATAACTTGTGAATTAATAACCTGTACAGTGCTTAGCATCCTTCAATCTCAGGGGCGCAGCTGACAGCCGCCACCCGCCTCAATTATCCTTCTCCTACAACCCGCATAACCTAACCCTGCCAAAGCATTGGTAGTAGGCATTAATTATTAGTACTTTTATAGTACCCTGGCAACGGATAACTAAAGTCACAAGAGTCCTTTTCACTCAATAATTAATTTTATCAATTGCTATTTTAACTTGTCCGACCAAAAATGTTATTCTTCAACTCAATCCGTTAGATGCCAAATAAACATCGCGGGGGCGTTAAACAGAAGGCAAGGCAGCTACGTAAGGAAGCTTGCCGACGAGCGGCCCTGTTGTCTCAACACATGGACCCCACCAAACCCCGTATAATACAAGATATCACGGGGCACGATCTAGTTCCTCCATCGTACATCAAGTTTTTATTACAAAACAGACTCATAAGCACATTTAAATACGCTCCACGTCCATTACATTCCACACAAAGACACTTCATTCCAGATTCGCATTCTTTACCAAGCTCTTACAGGGCTCACACGCGCAACCCTCGGCTGGTTAAACAGCGTTCGACGACAGAAACTCTAGACATAGAATTGATAGATTTAACACAGGACGACACTTTCAACAACAAGACAGCCACTTACATTTACCAACTGGAGTCCTATTCTCTCACTGGAACTCCTCGCAAATTACCGTACCACCTTCATTACTTCCACCGGGCAGGATAACTGTACATTCTCTCAACACTTCATTGTAACTCATTACCAGCAGCTATATAATGTAAACCACATTTGTATTCATTAATTATATAACTATAAGTATTATCACTCATTTATATTACACTTTTAACTATCATATTGTCTCATTGTTAAATAAACAATTGTTTAGTCTCTATTCCTATCAATAGCCATAATCTTTATATCACCTACAATCACCATATTTCCCCTTTTCACCATCTGTCCGGAAAAGCTCTCGGCATCCCAGGCAGTGCGGTGTAAGCAGGTAGGCCTAAATAAATAGAGAGCAGGCGGATCACGATCCCTAGGGAGACGCGAGACGTTACATCAATCGTTTTTGGTCATGGGGGTATTCGGATTTGGTTCGTTGCGTGACCGCTTTTCGAGTCCACTCAAGCACACAATTAATTACTACGTCGCATGTTTCGACATTACGCTGATAGTCGTTTATACTCTGCGCCATAGTCGCGATGAAGAGGAATTTTGTCCGAATGTTCCGGCTACGTTTGGAAACATGTCGAGAATTCGATATCTAAGATCAAATCCACCGCTGGCGCTTTGTATATATCCAATACTTTGGATAACAGAGCGCCTCGTACCAAACGGCAGACTCAATTGCAACGACTGGTCGAATCGCGCTCGGTGCTGACAACAGTAAACACCGCAATCGCTCAATACGTGACTGTAAATCGGATGAACGTCGCAGACAATTCGAGAGAAGAACCTGAACCAGAAGAGAACGAAGGAAATAACACGAATAATTTGAGTAAATTGAACGAATTGATCAGCGGCGGTAGCGGACTCGATAGTAGCGATCATGTTTCGCGCGCAAGCAGCAACCTCGGTGACGATGAGGCTGCGGATACGATGCCCACGGATACGACCACGGATGTAACAGTGACCGAGGCGAACGAGGTGAGCGGCAACAACGATGCTAGCAGCGTCATCGAGTAACGTAGCATCAAAATTTCACAAGTGGTGCACCATATTCGTAACATTTTGACAAATGAATACGTTTTGGCCGCCGCAAGCTCAAGTATCGACAAGCAGCGCAAGCGAATCGCACGTCCGTCGATTGGACTCTACGTCAGCTCTACGAACAAGGAGCGGCACTGTGCGACCTATTTCGAGCAACAGCCCCCGTATTTCCGCACGAGTCGCGAGCATTCGACTCGTTGACCAAGCGTAGCCTACGCAATCGCAGCAGCGGCAGTAGCAGCAGCAGTAGCAACAACAGTAGCAGCAATGCGTTTCGCAACGACGAGAACGCATTGGCTGATGATCTGAATGCCGAATGTCAAGAACGTCGGCGTTGATAGTACGAATGGTTCGATCGAATTCGATTACAACGAGGGTGAAGGAGAGATCAAAGCGATCAATTGGCTATCTCGTTTCGAGAAATGCGACCGTTTGATCATGTCGCGTGATAACGACGTGTACATTTACATTCTATCCAAGCTACACAACGCATCGTGCTGTAAAAGAAGGAAACATCGGGCTGGGTCGTTTCCTAGTTTACCATGAGAGCAGCTATAGCGTGTTGCACTGCTGGCAGCATTTGTCTCTGTACTTTGACAAATGTTGGCTATTGTTTTTATGGTTCAGCATGTGCTTTGGTAATGATTTCACACATGGACTCCTGGACAAGTCATTTTCAGTTATGAACCATTATTATGCTGTACTGGAACGAGAGTTTAAACGCGTGTCCTCCAGCACCGAGAAGATTCGGCATGATTTGTTCGCACCGAGCACTCGTCGTACAAACAAGCTCACAACGCCGACGATGTTGACGATGCCGTTGTTGACGATGAATTTATCCTTGTTTGGTCGTTCCAAACGACGAAAGGAAAGCGGCGGCGGCAAAAACGGTAGTGGCGGCGGCAGCGACGGCGGCGACAGCAGAACCGAAATTTATGGAATGAACAAATGCCTAAAGTCATTACAGAAAGACGATTGCAGAGATGGTGACAGATCATCGCGTACGATCTCATCACCGTGGTCGCGTCGAAGCCACAGCGAGGATGTATTAACCATGGCAATCAGCGAACTCCAACGAATTCTTCGTGAGAACGGTTCGCTCCTTAGCTCGAGCAACGATCGATGCAAGAGAGATCAGCCACTCTCGTGGCGTGCGTCGTCACTACGAATGACGATGCTGCTGCTGCTGCTGCTGCTGCTTCATCTGTGTCACTTTTCACAGATAACAATTGCGGCGAACCTGCTGCTGCTGCTGCTGCTGCTGCTGCTGATACTGTCAGTGACGACATTCTGCGCTTGTGGATCGCCCGACAACTGTGGAGCTTCTTCTACATAATAGAGATGCCTAGCGAGTTTTCGAGCAACCAACGGTTTCGCAACTGTCCAAACTTGCGCATAAATTCGTCATTCGAAAAGCCATTCGTTTCGAGACATGCTTTCTTGTCAATCTCTATGAAACGACTTCACGATACCGTTCGATCAGTCTTGCTCTATAGTGCGTGAATTGTATGGTTCCTGTTCTGGTCGTAAATAAAAAAAACGGTTTTCGAAACGAAATGCTGGGTTCAAATTATTTCCCCCAGTCGT
>NW_020229929.1:69371-127333 GCF_003227715.2 Harpegnathos saltator
TTCTCGAAGCGTTGACGAAACGATTGCGCTCAAAGTGGATCAATTGTTTCAAGGCGCACGTGAAGTGCACACAACGGTGACAACATCACCCGATGATGTCGGATCGAACGATCTCGATGAATCTGCGGACGATCGCATGACTCAGTTTTTCATCGACATAGCATCCGACATGGCGAGTGAACAACACAATGATCATCGTCATGTTTCGCGTCGAATTCGGCGATCGCGGCGACAACGGAGGAGGAATCTTCCCCCCGTCGTTGCAAACGTTTATTGCGATAAAACTAGTATTCGTGTGGATCTTTGCGTTCGCGCAATTTGTGTTAGCTGGTTTTTGTACTTTGTGTTTACCAAATACGCAGAATGCTCGGGATGCATGAGTAGTTCGAGTAAACGAATGATTTGGTCCGGATCGATCGCTCTCACTGGAACTTTGATAACCACCTACTTTTCGAGACATATGTGACGAACGTGTTATAATTTTGATCATTACGCGGTGCAACTACACGTTATTCGAAATTATTGAAGGATAACGACTTTTGGTCAAGCTTGTCGTTGATTTCGTCGTACAACAATTGTCGATTGTTGCTCGAAGTTGCAGCGGTAGAAAACGTGGCGGCAATCGAACGCCGTCGTGTCCTTGTCACTGCTCGTTAGAGTCCACCGCCGCCGCCGCTGCCGCCGCCGCCGAGTCTCGACGATCGCCGCGAGGTACGAATATCGTTGTGTACAGTAGTCCCCTTTCGTACGACGCGATCGTGTGCCATTGTTGATGTTGCCGTAAACGTGACATATCGCTACTAAGGAAATTATACTCTTGCATATTTTGATTCCATTCACGCACAGCTACACGAATATGACGCGCAAATATCGTTCGTTGGTTGGCTGAAAGATGTGACAATATCGCGGACTCGTACGATGCTGCAACAACGTTACCGACAATTGCCATTCGAGCGTAAGCATGCATGAAGCGATGATCGATGAGAAACAAATGTAACCAAGAAGCAATCGATTCGCAGTGTGGACAATCGTCGTTGCGGTGTTTCGTGTTTCTACACTGTCGCTTTTGTCTCAGAACACACCATTTCGACCGATGTTCTGGCTCCAATGTGAGACAATATTGTTAATTTTGCGCGAAAAGTTGTTTTTTGCACGCTTTAACGTATCGCCAACTGCTAATTCTAGAGCGACGACATCAGTGGTCGCACTCGCGCTGCTTGCTGTACACGCGATCGCGTAAAGAACATCTCGTTGCTCGATCGATCGCGATTGCTGCTGCTGCTGTTGTTGCTGCTGCTGCTGCTGCATTGACGACTGCGTTTTGCGTCGTCGTTTAGCTAATGAGGCTAGTGCTGCTGCGAGGTCAAATACGCAAGCTGGCTGTTTGAACACTGCTGTAACAATCGCAGTTGTCGTGAGTATCGCGCCAAGTGCGATTGACTCATACCGTAATTTCTCTGCCGCCTCGCGTTTATATTCGGAACAACGGAACAGCGTTGCAATTGTCGTTGTCGTTGCAGCCGCCGCCGTCGGTCGCGTTTACTGCCGACAACGACGAGTCTTCATGATTGCGGAGAAATTTACGAGCCGCGAGTCGTTCGCGTGAGTCGTCGATTCCTCGAAGTAAAGATTCGACCAGTTTGTGCGTGTCGTGCTGATGAGATTTATATCGTTGTCAAAGTCGCCGCAAAAATGAACAACCAAGACGACGACTGTGGTGGCGGCGGGGGCGGCGGCGGCAGCGGCGGCGGCGGAGGCGGCGGTAGTGGCAGTGGTGGTGGTGGTGGTGGTGGTGGTGGTGATAGTGGTGGTGGTGGTAGTGGTGGTAGTGGTGGTGGTGGTGGTGGTAGTGGTAGCAGCAGCAGTAGCAGCGGTAACAAACAGCAGCAGTATTGGCTGTTAAACGTTCATTTGCACAGCTACCTGCGAAGCTTGTACAGCAGTAATGGTGATTCGACGATCGACACGGTGGATGATCTGTTTCGCGCGATACGCAGACGCGCTCGAGCTGCCAATGCAAATTTAGCGGTTGATGGTGTTAGCAGCGATGATACTATTTTATGGCATCCACCGTTTGTAAAGTTGTTGTGCAAATGGACCCCCTCTGTACGTACTGAACCGAATATGAGAGCAGGCGAGAGATTGCGCGCTGCCGGAGACATAATGCGTAAAATGATAAATCTAGTAAAGGCCGATCGCGAAAGCGTAAAAGCTCGTCTTTCGACTACGTTACGAAATTGCGACCAATTACTGCTCGAAGTCAGACGTCTGCGTGGTATGCTGAAGCTTCGTCGAGTTGTGACAAAGGAAGGAGCTTCAGTTGCGGCGATCTGTAGCGGCAAGCGACGCAGACTCAACGATGACACGCTGCCGCCATCACAAGAGAGTGACGGTGCAAGCCGTCGAACGGCCGCCGAATGACGACGCGAGTTGTCCAACGCTGCAGAGTCGTCGTCGTCGTCGTCGTCGTCGTCGGTGAAACCCGCGAATGCGATCGCCTGCCGGCGATCGACGATAAGCGATCGGTGCGATGGACTACGATATCGAAGACTTGATAATATTTGCTCGTTTTTGACTGCAAGATCGGGCTTTAGAGCTGTTAACACAGTGCGCGGTCTGATCGGTCGAGCCATAGCGGAGTGATGCATCTCGAATCGAAATGTGTCGCTCGACTCGTCGTTTGGTTCAATGATGACGTAATGTTGACTATTTGGCGGGCTGTACAGCGCGGTATCGATGCGGTCAGCGAGTATAATAGCGCGATCGAAGATAGCGTGCGTCGTTACGACGCATTGGATCGAGCTGTTGCACGTCGCGCCGGATTAATGAAAACGATCGTTTCCTTGCGCCAAGTGCTCTCAAAAGATTGAACAAATACTTGGACGCTGCCGCCGCGAGAGAGATTTGGGAAAATAAAAAAAAAACTTCGCGTTTACTCAGATGTGCGATATGATTTTTCTCGCATTCGCATATGTACGTCTATAGCAGCAGTAGTAGTAGTACAAACATGTTGCTTCGCGCGCTCTCTTCGATCAATGTAACGTCCTGCGACGTTCTCTCCAACATATCATTTTTTTCGCCTCTACATTAAAAGGCCAGCGAGACATATAGGTAGATTCAACCATAAAAAGTAATTGTTACTATTAAAATTTATCGATAAAAGATCATATCTTTTAAAATAATAATAATTTTAGAAAATCGCGCGGTGCGATTTAAGGCTCCTTCAAAGTATTACAAATTATGTCCTAATAAATTTTCTGTAAAATCGATAGTTTAGAAGTTATGGTTATTTGAATGTCTCGACCAATCAGGAAAAGGCATGTTTTTCTCAGTAACTATAAGGCCTAGAAGAAAAATCTTAATTGCTAACAATAGCATTAAAAGACCTCTATTTAACGACCATATTAACATTTTGAAAAACATTAACAATTAATAAGAAACCAACAATGTTACTTACCAGTAGACTTCAGAAAATTCTAAAATTCATACGCAGGGACTATTGGGACATCAGTAATGCGTACCTTCCGTAAAAATTAAGAAAAGTCAATTTAAAATATTTTTAACACCTACGTACATAGAGAACATTTTAGTGAAACATAAGCAAATGTCAAAACCTCAGAATATTAATTACAAAAGGAAATAATGCCAAACGAAAACAATTAATTCTTGCCCACAAACAGAGAATCCTTCTGACAGTACATTCTCAAAATATGGTAATTTTTACTTAAAATTTAATAAACCTCATTTATTTAAGTTCAGGGGTCGTTTAAATACCCTATTTAGCTTGGAAATCCATCATTTTTGCCTTGGTCACGTTTAAATACTTTATTTAATTTAATTGAAGCCTTCTGTCCACGTTCAAGCTCCTCTTAAATATTGCACTCTTTTAAATTCGTTCGTACAGTACAACGGCTTGAACTCATCACTAATAATAAAAATTAATTGTTCATCGAATCTTCTATTAGCATAAGCTTCTATAAGGTCTAAAAGTCGGTAATTTATACATAAGAACCGTTTATAACAATTGTTAATTAATTACCGACGCCAATAATAACGAAACCTACCCAAGGGATCTATCTTACCGACATACGTAAGTAGAGAGCCCTATGGTAGAACTCAGCCTTGCCGAGAAACATTAATTTAACAACAGTAATAATAAGGATCCCTGTAATAAGAAATCCTAATTTTCCAGTTAACAATATTATAAATCTCTACACTCTAAAACCCACTGTTAACAATATGCATTTCTTATAATAATTCTTAATAACCACATTTAAACATTAATAACAAATATCTCTTTTATTATAACACATGCATATTGTCTTTATAAAAATCATAACTAATTAACATTATAACTTTCTATTACACTATTCATATAATACTAAATTAGGCGTATATTATAACCTTAAGAACCACATATATATAATATTAACCATTTCTTTTTATTAAATTATAATATTATAAGGCATAAATAATTACGCGCACATATAAATTAATAAGTCAGACTGGCGACAGGAAGTCTCAAAGATAAGGCACGCACGCAGCCGGGCCACCGAAGGTGCTCTGGAATCCCCGAGTAACACGAGCCCATATCAGGTAACATAGGGCATCCTGTTGACCACGCTCCTTATCACATCCGGCGGCGCGCCGAGATGTCTCGATGCCCCGTCAGCATCACGCCACTCAGTCCCACTCTGAAAAACCTTGAACGCTCCTACTCTGGATCCCTCTCGTATAATCCCATTACTCCTACCATATAGCCTACCCCACTCTTGAGTTCCATTGTCCGGACCGAACGAGGCCCCGGGAGCAGCTCCCACCGCAGAGTCGACATCGGAAGTTCATACAGTACAGACGTGCCTCTTAGGAGAGCCTCCAAGACATCTTTGTTAATTTGACGCAAAGAGGAAAAGTGTCTCTGAGCGACCGTGCCACCACGGACAACGGTCGTCTCGCATAAGAGCCTCTTCCTGCGCTCCTTCAGAGCCTTTGCCTTGTGCTATTCAAAATCTGGAAGATTTCTTAGGAAACTTGCCAGAACATCCACGGTGTTTTATAATACTCAAAGTGTGCGGATAAGTCGACTCCCCGCTCGAGTTGTGCCGTGGCTAGAGTGGTCCCAACAGTATTGAGAGTATTCTGGAATAAAAAAAGCCTGTTCTTTGAGATTTCTCTGCAAAAGTCTGAGCTACTGAAATAAATAGTAAGTATATAATATTTTAATGCACAACACTCACATACACCGCGTTTCGCGCAAGTGAAATACAATCGCGATCTAAGCCTTAGGAACATTGTTACGCGAGTGAACCAGTGACGTTTCACCATACGCCAAGTCGAATTATTTAACAGATACCATAGCGTCACGCTGAAATTTTCGTTCATGTCGGTTCGTAACTGCCTTACATAAGGACCATTCATTATAATCCGAATAGTGTATTATCTACGTTTAGTTTGTCAAACCGCTCTTAGAATTTCGTTCCGATTTCCTTAAGATACGCTATACAAGCTAGTATATATATAAAGAGAGAGAGAGAGACAATCTTCAGATTCTTCTTTTTCTAAATCGTGATCACGAAACCCCAGTGTCTGTCAACGCAGTGAACTACGCTCACACACTTATTATTCCCTTTCCATTCCTTCTTGCGGGCGCATGACAACGGTGCCAAGCACAGGGTTACGCGCGCACGGCATCGGTGCCAAGCACAGAGCCGTATTGGTATAGTCAGAATCCTTATCAGCAGTGGCATCCCACCACTCTGACATCGTCTCCAGGCGGATTCCTTACGCCGGAGACTCTGCTTTGAAAATCTGCTTACTCCAACCTCCTAGGCCTTCACCTCGTTAATAGACATTGAATAAAAATAAAAATTACAATTATCTCGTAACAAGGACTCACAGAGACGTTCCTTCATGTTCTATCTCTAGCCTTCTATCTATCTCTCTCATTAGCTATTTTAGTTATAAGACATTTATATGCCTTTATAATTTCATGTATAATTATGTACTTGATATAATATTCCCACTGTTTCCACTGTAACCTGCACTTGCACATATAAAATATACTGCGTTCTGCTATTATCTATGCTGCTACCATTATCCGTAAAGACTATTCTATATTAAACAATCAAGTTACTAAGGTTTCAGATTAATAATACTTTTACAATCTCATTGTTTATTTAGACGGAAGTATATTCTTAATAACGACAAGATCTTGACATTATCCATTATAAAAGCTGGAATAATATAAATCATTTCATGAAGTGCATCCTTCCCCACCCACATATATATATGTATATGCATTTATTGAATTGTAACTGATTTTATTGTGTATGTGTAGACGTGTGCCATTGCATCGGCATACGCCTTAATTACCTCACTGTGTTACTTGCTATTGTACAATTCCATTAAAATCACCGATTCTCTTGTACAACGAACATATGCCATTGCATCGGCATACAATCCTTCAATATTTTCTACTAAGCATTTTAATTTTATGCAGCATCCTTGTTTTATCGGCAGCCTTTTTCCTCTTATTCGAGCATTTTCTTGAAAGGAAGATATTAAGCATTCATAAATCTTTGTCCTTTTTATTCAGTTACTTAAATCAATTGGTGCCATAACATCTCTTGCCAGAGGAATTTATAGTTCATTAACCATTAAATCTGAATCTTACATTATTAAGCATAGATCTTGCTCACTTTTAGGGAAGCGCCTTACTGGAGCTACCCGCCTCTATCCTTGTCCAGACTGAGGAGCGCCTTACGGGTGCCTCCCGGCTCAAGCATCCTATCCATCCCGTCCAACTCATAAGACCACCCCTTCTCCATCAAGATCAGGAAATATAACTTGTGAATTAATAACCTGTACAGTGCTTAGCATCCTTCAATCTCAGGGGCGCAGCTGACAGCCGCCACCCGCCTCAATTATCCTTCTCCTACAACCCGCATAACCTAACCCTGCCAAAGCATTGGTAGTAGGCATTAATTATTAGTACTTTTATAGTACCCTGGCAACGGATAACTAAAGTCACAAGAGTCCTTTTCACTCAATAATTAATTTTATCAATTGCTATTTTAACTTGTCCGACCAAAAATGTTATTCTTCAACTCAATCCGTTAGATGCCAAATAAACATCGCGGGGGCGTTAAACAGAAGGCAAGGCAGCTACGTAAGGAAGCTTGCCGACGAGCGGCCCTGTTGTCTCAACACATGGACCCCACCAAACCCCGTATAATACAAGATATCACGGGGCACGATCTAGTTCCTCCATCGTACATCAAGTTTTTATTACAAAACAGACTCATAAGCACATTTAAATACGCTCCACGTCCATTACATTCCACACAAAGACACTTCATTCCAGATTCGCATTCTTTACCAAGCTCTTACAGGGCTCACACGCGCAACCCTCGGCTGGTTAAACAGCGTTCGACGACAGAAACTCTAGACATAGAATTGATAGATTTAACACAGGACGACACTTTCAACAACAAGACAGCCACTTACATTTACCAACTGGAGTCCTATTCTCTCACTGGAACTCCTCGCAAATTACCGTACCACCTTCATTACTTCCACCGGGCAGGATAACTGTACATTCTCTCAACACTTCATTGTAACTCATTACCAGCAGCTATATAATGTAAACCACATTTGTATTCATTAATTATATAACTATAAGTATTATCACTCATTTATATTACACTTTTAACTATCATATTGTCTCATTGTTAAATAAACAATTGTTTAGTCTCTATTCCTATCAATAGCCATAATCTTTATATCACCTACAATCACCATATTTCCCCTTTTCACCATCTGTCCGGAAAAGCTCTCGGCATCCCAGGCAGTGCCGGTGTAAGCAGGTAGGCCTAAATAAATAGAGAGCAGGCGGATCACGATCCCTAGGGAGACGCGAGACGTTACATCAATCGTTTTTGGTCATGGGGGTATTCGGATTTGGTTCGTTGCGTGACCGCTTTTCGAGTCCACTCAAGCACACAATTAATTACTACGTCGCATGTTTCGACATTACGCTGATAGTCGTTTATACTCTGCGCCATAGTCGCGATGAAGAGGAATTTTGTCCGAATGTTCCGGCTACGTTTGGAAACATGTCGAGAAATTCGATATCTAAGATCAAATCCACCGCTGGCGCTTTGTTATATATCCAATACTTTGGATAACAGAGCGCCTCGTACCAAACGGCAGACTCAATTGCAACGACTGGTCGAATCGCGCTCGGTGCTGACAACAGTAAACACCGCAATCGCTCAATACGTGACTGTAAATCGGATGAACGTCGCAGACAATTCGAGAGAAGAACCTGAACCAGAAGAGAACGAAGGAAATAACACGAATAATTTGAGTAAATTGAACGAATTGATCAGCGGCGGTAGCGGACTCGATAGTAGCGATCATGTTTCGCGCGCAAGCAGCAACCTCGGTGACGATGAGGCTGCGGATACGATGCCCACGGATACGACCACGGATGTAACAGTGACCGAGGCGAACGAGGTGAGCGGCAACAACGATGCTAGCAGCGTCATCGAGTAACGTAGCATCAAAATTTCACAAGTGGTGCACCATATTCGTAACATTTTGACAAATGAATACGTTTTGGCCGCCGCAAGCTCAAGTATCGACAAGCAGCGCAAGCGAATCGCACGTCCGTCGATTGGACTCTACGTTAGCTCTACGAACAAGGAGCGGCACTGTGCGACCTATTTCGAGCAACAGCCTCCCGTATTTCCGCACGAGTCGCGAGCATTCGACTCGTTGACCAAGCGTAGCCTACGCAATCGCAGCAGCGGCAGTAGCAGCAGCAGTAGCAACAACAGTAGCAGCAATGCGTTTCGCAACGACGAGAACGCATTGGCTGATGATCTGAATGCCGAATGGAAGAACGTCGGCGTTGATAGTACGAATGGTTCGATCGAATTCGATTACAACGAGGGTGAAGGAGAGATCAAAGCGATCAATTGGCTATCTCGTTTCGAGAAATGCGACCGTTTGATCATGTCGCGTGATAACGACGTGTACATTTACATTCTATCCAAGCTACACAACGCATCGTGCTGTGAAAAGAAGGAAAACATCGGGCTGGGTCGTTTCCTAGTTTACCATGAGAGCAGCTATAGCGTGTTGCACTGCTGGCAGCATTTGTCTCTGTACTTTGACAAATGTTGGCTATTGTTTTTATGGTTCAGCATGTGCTTTGGTAATGATTTCACACATGGACTCCTGGACAAGTCATTTTCAGTTATGAACCATTATTATGCTGTACTGGAACGAGAGTTTAAACGCGTGTCCTCCAGCACCGAAAAGATTCGGCATGATTTGTTCGCACCGAGCACTCGTCGTACAAACAAGCTCACAACGCCGACGATGTTGACGATGCCGTTGTTGACGATGAATTTATCCTTGTTTGTCGTTCCAAACGACGAAAGGAAAGCGGCGGCGGCAAAAACGGTAGTGGCGGCGGCAGCGACGGCGGCGACAGCAGAACCGAAATTTATGGAATGAACAAATGCCTAAAGTCATTACAGAAAGACGATTGCAGAGATGGTGACAGATCATCGCGTACGATCTCATCACCGTGGTCGCGTCGAAGCCACAGCGAGGATGTATTAACCATGGCAATCAGCGAACTCCAACGAATTCTTCGTGAGAACGGTTCGCTCCTTAGCTCGAGCAACGATCGATGCAAGAGAGATCAGCCACTCTCGTGGCGTGCGTCGTCACTACGAATGACGATGCTGCTGCTGCTGCTGCTGCTGCTGCTTCATCTGTGTCACTTTTCACAGATAACAATTGCGGCGAACCTGCTGCTGCTGCTGCTGCTGATGCTGCTGATACTGTCAGTGACGATATTCTGCGCTTGTGGATCGCCCGACAACTGTGGAGCTTCTTCTACATAATAGAGATGCCTAGCGAGTTTTCGAGCAACCAACGGTTTCGCAACTGTCCAAACTTGCGCATAAATTCGTCATTCGAAAAGCCATTCGTTTCGAGACATGCTTTCTTGTCAATCTCTATGAAACGACTTCACGATACCGTTCGATCAGTCTTGCTCTATGGTGCGTGAATTGTATGGTTCCTGTTCTGGTCGTAAATAAAAAAAACGGTTTCGAAACGAACATGTGGGTTCAAATTATTTCCCCCAGTCGTGAGATTCTTTCCTGGGCAATGGGACTATTTATTTTTACGTTTTTAGTAGCTCTTTGCGTGGTCATATGCGTACGCTTGTTTCACATTGTTCTATTCGATCAGGCATGCCGTTTGCTCGACAACAGTTCAACCACGGGCACTCTTTTGTCAAATGATAACTTGCTCCTCTTTTCGACCGGTAACAACGCGAGCGACGTCGCTTCTGCTACTACGACAGCAGAGCGATATGCTCGCGTCAGCGACACCCTGTGGAAAGTTCGACCTTTGGACGGCCAGGACACTCCGTGGTCTGCAGTGTTGATCGATGATATGTCGTTGAAAACAATTGCCAGTCATTCGTACAACAGCACAAGTAATAGCGGCGAACTGGGTGTCGAGGCTGCTCTGAATCCAACAAAGCGTATCCGTCGCGCTCTGCTCGAAGAACCGGCCGAAGATGAAAATCCGTAGCGAATAGGTGGTGCGAAGACTAGTATTTTACGCGCGCATGATTCGACTTGCGCGCAAGCTTTTCGAATGGTAGCACCGTCACAGTGCAGCCTACCACAGTGCAGCTGTCACAATCATGGAGAACTTTACATATGAAAAATATATTGATATAGTATTAGGTGAATTGTACTGCTACGATGCGAGCGACTTTTCGCTACCGCTACTGCCGCTGCCGTCGCGAGTCGTCGGTTGTAGTACATCGACGTTTTTTCACAATGATCTGATTCAACTGCTGCATCTCATGCGAGACGACGAAATCGACAAAGTGTACGAGATGTTACTTTTACACGACCGCGTTATCGTAGAACGCTTCGATTGAATAAACGGAAACGTTGCGATTAGAACATATTGGACGATAACAGAATGAACATGTGCGGTAAAGAGTAGGCGTGCAGTAAGAAGGTACTCGCGTCACGATGAACAGCGAGGCGTCGACGACGCGAGTGGCGGTTGACGTAGGAGAAGACTACATCGAGCAAAGTGACATATCGCGTGCGAGTGCATATCTCGACTCTTAGATCCGGACGAATGCAAACACCTCCATAGACGATGTTTTTCGTCGAACGAATCCTCGACGACGGGAACAGCAGCAGCAGCTAACGCGCAATCGTTTCGATGAGTATCATTCGACGACCGAGGAGCGTACTATAGAATACGAGCGAGTGATCAATTTCGCACAATGTTTGCTCGCTGAAATTATGATTCAGCAGATGGAACCCGCTGCCGCTACTGCTACTGCTACTACTGAACGACACGAGCGATCACGCGCGAGTAGGAAGTCGACGCTCGGTTGCATATTACGACTATATTCGCGGATATACGCTTCCGAGCTCAGCGACTCAGAAATGGCCCTGTTGTATGACATTATGCGCATGGATGTATGCGAACTCTTGCACACGCGAGCTATCTCGGCGCGCCGCCGGATGTGATAAGGAACGTGGTCAACAGGATGCCCTATGTTACCTGATATGGGATCGGGATACTCGAGGATTCCAGAGCGCTCATGGTGGCCCGTTTTTCTCGCTCGGCTTATCTCCTAGACTTCCTGTCGCCTTATTAATTAATTAACGTAATTGTGTACTTATGTGCGATTATAATATTAATATAATTATTAATATAGTGTGTGTGTGATTCTTAAAGTTATAATATACGCCTAATTCAGTGCTATATGAGTAGCATAATAGGATGTTATAATATAAATTAGTTATAATGTTAATTAGTTATAATTTTATAAAGACAATATGCATGTGTTATAATAAAAGAAATATTTGTTATTAATGTTTAAATTTATTGAGAATTATTGAGAATTATTATAAGAAATGCATATTGTTAACAGTGGGTATTAAAGTGTAGAGATTTATAATATTGTTAACTGGAAAAATAGGATTCCTTCTTACAGGGATACTTATTATTACTGTTGTTATATTAATGTTTCTCGGTAAGGCTGAGTTCTACCGTTAGGACTCTCTACTTACGTGTATCGGTAAGGTAGACCCCTTAGGTAGGTTTCGTTATTATTGGCGTCAGTAATTAATTAACAATTGCTATAAAAGGTTCCTATGTATAAATTACCGGCTTTTGGACCTTATAGAAGCTTATGGTAATAGAAGATTCGATGAATAATTAATTTTTATTAGTAGTGATGGGTTCGAGCCATTGCACCGAGCAAGTGAATTTCGAGTGAGTGCAGTATCTGAGTGTAGCTTGAACGCGAACAAAAATTTAAATTAAGTTAAATAATGTATCTGAGAGTAGCTAGAGCAAAAATAGTGAGGTTTCATGCCGAGTAAAGCATTTGAGTGGTTTTAGAGCATGAACAATTGAGTTTTGTTATTTTTCGAGTAAAAATTACCAAATTTTGGGAATGGATTCTTTAAGTAATTTTCTATCGGTGGCCAAGAATTAGTTGTTATCATTTAGTTCTCCTTTCTTTTATAATTAATATTCTGAAGTTTTGACACTTGCTTGTGTTTCACTAAGATGTTTTCTAGGTACGTAGGTGTTAAAAATACTTTAATTTGACTTTTCTTAATTTTAACAGAAGGTACGCATTACTGGAGTCTCAATAGTTCCTGTGTATGAGTTTTAGAATTTTCTGAAGTCTATTGGTAAGTAACATTGTTATTTTTCTATTAATTGTTAATATTTTTCAAAATGTTAATATGGCCGTTAAATAGGGGTCTTTTGATGCTATTGTTATCAATTAAGATTTTTCTTCTAAGCCTTATAGTTACTGAGAAAAACATGCTTTTTCCTGATTGGTCGAGACTTTGAAATGGCTATAACTTTTAAATTATTGGTCTTACAAAAATTATGTTAGAACGGTATTTATAGCATTTTAAAAGTGCTTTCATTTACATTGAACGGTTTTCCAAAATTGTTGTTTTAAGAGGTATTGACTTTTGTCCTTGATTTTGGCAGTAAATAAATACTTTTGATGATTGACGTAAATTATGTTTCTTCTTAACCTTCTGGTTTTGAGGAGAAAAAATTATATGGAGAGCACGTCGCAGGACGTTACATTTGACGTACATGAAAAAGAACGTGCGTGCTAACGGGATACAACAGACTGGGCGATGACGACACGATGACGACGCGATGACACAACAGACAGATCGTCGACAGTGTCCAGTCTGTTCTACTACGAAAACTATTCGTCTCGTCGTTTCTTTTTCCTATTACCTACTCGCCGGCAACCAACGCCGTTTCTTCTACGAGTGAAACAATCAGACCGGTCGTCCTGAAGCCGCACCAATGTCATGTGAAGGAGAAATAGGAGGCGGAGAAACAGAAAGAAACAGACGGACCAATTATACATTTGACATGTTTTATCTGCACTATAACGTGAACAAAAATGACGTCAGGTTTCTCTAAATAAAGCGCAATCAATAAAGAGCTCTACATTCCCCCGCTCTCTCCCTCCGCGATAATCCCTCAGCTGAAAGCCCTTGCGATGAATGCGACGAAGGAGAATGAGAGAGGGAGAGAGAGAGAGAGAGAGAGAGAGAAATTTGAAAGAGAGAGAGAAGGAATAGAGAGCGAGAGTCCGATCATGATAACGATGCGCAGTATATGGACGCGCGCTATACCGGGTGTTTCAGACCATCCGGGTCACTCGATTTTTTCCTTAATACATTTTAGAGAAAAATATTTTAAACAAAAGTTATAGGGTTTCAAAGAATCTATTTACTAACGCTATGAATTTGATCTTGGGGTAACCTTGAAAAGTCCAGTCAAGATCAACATAGAAATCTTAAATGGATACCCCAATTTTTTATTACATCATCTCTTTCTAGCAGTTAATTTAAACAACTGTCGTCTGGAACATTTGTTATTTACCTAATATTTTTTGGATATTTAAGAAAAATTCTGTCAACATTTAACTTATGATATATTGCTATCTATTTGTCGGAAGAAAAAGTGGTATTAGACTTTTTCACTCTATTGAGTCTCTAGAATATATCGCTAAAGAGTGTTTCATTTTTTGTTAATTTGACGATTTAGAAATTTCCAAAAGTCAATAAGTTAATAAAAAATTAGGGTACTATTGCAGCAATATATTCTAGAGACTAAACAGAGTGAAAAGTCTAATACCACTTTTTCTACCGACAAACAGATAGCGATATATCATAAGTTAAATGTTGAAAGAGTTTTTCTTAAATATCCAAAAAAATATTAGACAAATAAAAAAATGTTTCGGACAAAAGTTGTATAATTCCAAGGGGACATAAGATAGCCGTAGTGTTTTGTTTATAGATGGCGCCACTTTTTAAATATTCACTGATCATTGCTTTTCTTAAATAGTAACCCCAATTTCTTATTTCATCATCTTTTTCTACGAACTAATTTCAACAACTTTTGTCTGAAACATTTTTCTACTTGCTTAATATTTTTTTAAATATTTTTTTAAATATTATTAAATATTATTAAATATTTTAAATATTATTAAAAAAAACTTGATAACTTCTTCAGCTTCACGCTCCCGTATAAATGGCCGTCCTACGCTCCCGTATAAATGGCTGCCCTACGCCCCGTATAAATGGCCGCCCTACGTTCCCATATAAATGACCGCTTTACGCTGTCATTCGAGTATCCCTTCAATGCACTTTTTGTAAACGCGACATTTTAGGAGAAAATGTTTCAGATAAAAGTTGTATAATTTCAAAGGGGACATATGGCAGCGATAGTATTTTGTTTATAGATGACGCCACTTTCGAAATATTCACTAATCATTGATTTTCTTAAATAGTAATCCCAATTTTTTATTTTATCACCTTTTTCTACGAACTAATTTTAACAACTTTCGTTGGAAACATTTTTCTATTTGCCTATTTTTTAAATATTTAAGAAAAACTTGATAACTTTTTCAGCTTCACTCTCCCGTATAAATGGCTGCCCTACGGTCCCGTATAAATGGCCGCCCTACGCTGTCATCCGAGTCTCCCTTCTATGCACTTTTTGTAAATGCGACATTTTAGGAGAAAATGTTTCAGGCAAAAGTTGTATAATTTCGAAGGAGACATAAGACAGCGATAGTATTTTGTTTATAGATGGCGCCATTTTCGAAATATTCACTGATCATTGCTTTTCTTATATAATAACCCAAATTTTTATTATATTTTCTTATTTTACCACTAAACTTGAACAACTTTTGTTCGAAACATTTTTTTATTTGCTCAATATTTTTTTTAATTTTTAAGGAAAACGCTTTCAACATTTAACTTACGATATATCGCTAACTATTTATCGGAAGAAAAAATGGTATTAGACTTTTTTATTCTATTTGGTCTCTAGAATATATTGCTACAATAGTATCTTAATTTTTTGTTAATTTGATGATTTAGAAATTTCCAAAGGTCGATAAGTTAATAAAAAATTAAGGCACTATTGTAGCAGTATTATTTTAGAGACCAAATGGAATAAAAAAGTTTTATACCACTTTTTCTTCCGACAAATAGTTAGCGATATATCATAAGTTAAATTTTGAAAGAGTTTTCCTTAAACATCTAAAAGAAATATTAGGCAAATAAAAAAGTGTTTCGGACGAAAGTTGTTCAGACTGATTGCTAGAAAGAGATGATGTAATAAAAAATTGGGATTTGTGTTTAAGATTTTTATGTTGCTCTTAACTGGACTTTTGAAAGTTATTCCAAGATCAAATTCATAGCGCCAGTAAATAGATTCTTTGAAGCCCTATAACTTTTGTCTGAAATATTTTTCTCTAAAATGTCGCGTTATCGAAAAAATTCGGTTGACCCGGGTGATCTGAAACACTGGGTATATATCGTTGTTCCATCATTTACTTTCGTTGCGGCCAACTGACACAGCACCGCCTTTTCAATGACAACGAAAACGAATGAGATCGCGAGCGACCGATGATTTCTCTCTCTCTCTCTCTCTCTCTCGATCCTTTTATGCTGGTTCCTGCTGCTGTGGCGACGATGACGACGAGTGCTGGCCCTCCTCCATTGCTGCTGACACCGCTGGTTCATTACCGGCCAGCGACGATCGGTTTTAGCTTCAATTTGACCAACTGACTGCATACAAAAAGCCATTTTTTAGATATTTCGATAATGGTAGATGTTACATCATTTAGTTCTAGTCGTCTTCTTTTTGAGGGGGAAACAGATAATGCATTGTAAACATAACCTTTGCGAGGCTTTCGAAGTTCATGAGGCCGACACGCTGATGTCACGACTGAATCATACAGCGTGTAAACGTCTGCATACGTGAAAGCGTCATCTTGGATCTGTGCAAATGGCTCATACACTGTACAACGAGCACGTTCAAAGACTGGCTGTCTTCGCTATCGGGCCAGAGATCAACAGCGATTTTGGCGCGCACTAAGCAGCTCTCCCTGGCGCCACTGTTATCGTAGTCGTTGTTGTCAACTGATACGATGGAATTTTCGTGCAATTGTTCGGCTGCGGCAGCGATATCGCTTCTCGTGGCATACATATTAACGATCGATCGCCTAGAGCATCGAATCGCTTCGGCTCCACGCTATGCCTGATGAGCGCCAATACTGTGTATTGCAGCAATTCGCCTAGATCGCGTCGAAGCTGTTCTATCTCATCGACGCCGAGATCGAGCAATATGCCGCTATCTCGCTGAGCCGCTTCGATGCTCTGTACGAATGAATCGTCTACACTCGTCGTCACTGCGGCCGCCGCCACTCGTATAGTAAACGACAACTTGCTATCTTGCTGGACGATTGCAGCTGCGGTGGCGGCGGCGGCGGCGATGCTCAATCCACCGTCGCCACGGTCGACTGTTGTTTGCTTGTTGCCGAAGAATTTATAACTCGCTCGTTTCAGCGCCGACTCGTCGATTCCATTAGCCAAACGATCGAATATTGCGGTCAGAGAATCGGAATTTACGTACAAACGTCTGCTCTCGAATCCTGCTCCTCCTGCACATCGTCGTCCCTTGTTTCGCGATGTCATGGCTCGAAGCCAATGCAAAGCTCGCTCTCGATCAATGCTCGCTGTCGATCTACCGCCCTTGCCACCGCTGCTACTATTGTTACGTAACTCGCATATCAAAGAATTTCTAATTTCAGCCAGGTCGATTGTATATTTGTCATTGACTGTAACACGCAAGGGCCATTGCATTTACGTGGCTATAAACATTCGAGTCATCGCGATGATCGCCGTAGCCACGAATTTGTCCACTTGTATCGGATCAATGGTCTCAAAATATTGAGCAATCGTAGTATTACCGTCGTCAACTCCGCGGTTAAATGCTGTGGCGGCTGCTGCTGATGCTGTTGCGTCTACTCGGACGTTAACCGCTCTATCATTGTATACGAAGTTTGATACTAGATGCGTCAGCGTGAGAGTTACTCGAACGATGAACAAGAGCGACGTGTGAGTCTGTAAACCAGTGGTTACAATCGTATCGCGTATAATGACCGAGAGGCAACCATTCACATCGCAGTTTGCCGCATCGTACCATGCGTTCGCTACATTCTGTTCGTTGGTTGCATCCGCTCGCAATAACGCCACGCGACAGTAATCGTTGAGCCGTATGCTTCGTTTGAGAAATTGGTCATTTTTCAAAAAGAGCAGCACTTGTTCGAGCGAGTCGCGAGTCATACTCAGGATACGTTTGCTCTCTGCCAGAGACGGACCCTTCGCATCCGTGGTGCAATTATCAGATTGGCTGTTCATCTGTCGATTCTTGGCCGCTGGCTCAGTGTTACTATCAGTGTTACTAGCCCAACCGTTGTCGCCATCGCCGTCGCCCAGCTGTGCTTCATTCGCAGTCGTTGTCGTCCCATCGAAATCTTGCTCCAAGAGCGCCACTATAGAATCATCCATCATCAACGTTCGAATTTCGATCATGTGGTCGTGTAAGCTACGTTTGAAATCTTCCATGTCGGTGCATTCGCCCAACACTTGAGCGATCTCGCAAACGCCAGGGTCGGACGAAGCGCACAGAGTGGCCAATTTGCGCGCGCGGTCGTACATGAGAAAGCCATAGCATTTTAGGAACAATCGCAGAGTGTCTATGCGCAGTGACACTTGAATTTCCGAACGCAAAAATTTACTATCGGTCCATAAGTTGCACGGTATTACATCGCTCAGCACGACGTCTAACCGTGGTGAATCAGAACGAATTCCGTGTTTCAACGACAGAGGCTGCTGCTGCGCTTCGGATATTGTGTCATTAGTAGTCTTTTTCAATGTCCATCGGTTCCATTTCTGTACGTGCACGCTGTGCGTGCGACTCACTTCGTTCGCTCACTGACTGCCTCTTCGTGTTTCGCAATTTTTAGCTATTTCTTTATAATCATTGCTAAATCACTGATATTTTCGTTGCGTTTTGTTGCTCTTTTCTCTCTGTCTGAATCTGAAGAAACAACAAACGACCCCTGCGACATGTCGCGCCCCGATAGGCCCAGCTCTTAAGGTCATACGAGCTAGGTAACGATAGCTTCACGAGAAACGAATCAATAAATGTCGCGCGTCATGAGCGCGATACTCCGTCTGCGAGCGCGAAACACATTCCTCTCGCAAACGGACTGAATTGACTGTAAACGCGATGCCGTTGGTCGTTACTGCCGCATTGCGTTACTATAATGTACACAGAGTACTCTTCATTGAACTCGCTGATATCTGGCTGACATGTTGTGTTTGCATCGATAAAGAGCACATACTCGCTGATGTTATTTTCATCTCCTGTAACATCCCGCTATTCCGAGGCTGGAAGAAATTTTTCAAAATTTAATTGCCACTGTAAAGTCCTGCGACGTGCTTACCTCCATATCATTTTTTCGCCTCAAAACCAGAAGGCTAAGAGGAAATATAATTTACTTCAATCATCAAAAGTATTTATTTACTGCCAAAATCAAGGGCTAAAGTCAATACCTCTTAAATCAACAACAATTTTGGAAAACCGTTCAGTGAAAATGAAAGCACTTTTAAAATGCTATAAATACCGTTGTAACAAAATTTTTGTAGGACCAATAATTTAAAAGTTATAGCCGTTTCAAGGTCTCGACCAATCAGGAAAAAGCATGTTTTTCTCAGTAACTATAAGGCTTAGAAGAAAAACCTTAATTGATAACAATAGCATCAAAAGACCTCTATTTAACGGCCATATTAACATTTTGAAAAATATTAACAATTAATAGAAAAATAACAATGTTACTTACCAATAGACTTCAGAAAATTCTAAAACTCATACACAGGAACTATTGAGACTTCAGTAATGCGTATCTTCTGTTAAAATTAAGAAGATTCAAATTAAAATATTTTTAACACCTACGTACCTAGAAAACATCTTAGTGAAACACAAGCGTCAAAACCTCAGAATATTAATTATAAAAGAAAGGAGAACTAAATGATAACAACTAATTCTTGGCCACCGATAGAAAATTACTTAAAGAATCCATTCCCAAAACTTGGAAATTTTACTCGAAAAATAACAAAACTCAATTGTTCATGCTCTAAGACCACTCAAATACTTTACTCGGCATGAAACCTCACTATTTTTGCTCTAGCTACTCTCAGATACATTATTTAACTTAATTTAAACTTTTGTTCGCGTTCAAGCTACACTCAGATACTGCACTCACTCGAAATTCACTTGCTCAGTACAACGGCTCGTACAACCCATCATTAATAATAAAAGTTAATTGTTCATCGAATCTTCTATTACCATAAGCTTCTATAAGGTCCAAAAGCCGGTAATTTATACATATGAACCGTTTATAGCAATTGTTAATTAATTATCGACGCCAATAATAACGAAATCTACCCAAGGGGTCTACCTTGCCGACACACGTAAGTTGTCACGTCCTGGGTGATGCCTCAATAGGCTGCCCTGACGCGACGGTTCTTTTATTTTAATGGGTCAGCGGGCTAGGCCCTGCTTTACCCGAAGGGTAAAGCTCCTTGTGATGGCGCCAAGTTCGGGCCTTAGGGTAAGGGGTGTAATATACCGGCTGCCTCTTGGTGAGATACGCCTTACAGCGGGGATCTCTCCGAATCTTGGGTATGCTGGCTGGATAAACGGTGGGTCCCAAGTTTAGTGGACCAGCCTCCTGATCCGAATCCGGGGACCCAGGTACGAAACGTTACTGGTAATCCTGGGTTTGATGGGTCCTCGGAGAGTCTCCTTGAGCGGCTCGGGCTTAGCCTGCTCAGCAACCAGCCTGCCCTGGTTCCATGTGAGACAGGCTGTGAAGTCCGGGGACTGTATGGATTGGGTATAGCCCTTCAGTAGCCTCCTCAGTTGGCTCTTCTGTCCGGTGCGGCGAGTCTTCCTCTCCCGGATGGCCGGTGCCATCTGGGAGGGCTTGCGGTGCTGGCGGGGATTCCCTTGCTGGCCCGGGGTTAGCTTCCGACGAAACTGGGGGATCGAGTTCCACGAGCGGTCCAGGGGATAGGGCCAGGTCCTCGAGGTCAGGCAGGTCCAGCCCGCGGGAACCTGCATTGTCTGGCAAGGTTGGGAGGATGTCTCGGTTGATGACGGGGGGGAACGGCTCTCGGGGGTGGTCCAGCAGGGACAGATGAAGGGCTCGGACTAGAACCTCCAAATAGCTATTCTAAAAGAGTGGACAGTCCAGCGGGTCGCGGAGATTCCTCGGGACTGCAAGCAGTTAGGGTAAGAAACCCAAGGGGTTCGGAAAGAATCGCTATTATGGGAGGTGGCGATGGTGCCTCTATAAGGGGGAGTGATGATAATTCCTCACGCCCCTTCGGAGATGGTTGAAGGGAGTGCGGAAGAAGGGAAGGGTCGTCCGTGGAAGTGGTGCGGCAGCAAACCTCACTCTGCTTCTTAGACGCCTGAGGAGCAGGAGGCCGGGAAGGGTCGCCAGAGGAAGTGGTGCGGCAGCAAACATCACTCTGCTTCCTGCTGGGGGCCCTAAGAGAGAGAGAACGGGAAGGGTCGACAGAGGAAGCGGTGCGGCATCAAACCTCACGCTTCCTTACTATCACCCTGGGGGTAGGGAGTCTGGAGGCACCGGAGGTAGGACGGTTCAGGGTGGTCCTGATGACGTGCTGGGGACTTAAAGAAGGTTCTGCTGGGGTGTGATGATAGGGAGGTTCGTAATTCCCCACTCGTTCTCCCTGCAGGGAAGCTGGAAGGAGAGAGCTTCGCGGGAACTTAAAGGGGCATCGAGGAAGCCGATTCTGAAGCTGCTTTTGGAGCAGGTGACGTCGGAGTGGTGGCTCCTGGCGGGCCGAGAGGTGATTACCGGTCGAGTACTTCCTCCTGGCAATTCTACTACTGCCTGCTCCCGTAATCGGGCTCGGTTGTCCTTGGACGGGGAGACCAGCTGAGCGGGCTCCTCACTGCCCGGAGCAGAGGGCCGGCCGGTGGAGTAGGGCCCTGTAGGTTTCCAGCGGTCCCAGGCTTTCCCGGGCCTAGGAGCAGTTGTACCTCCTCAGGAGTCAATGGTATGACTAACGTATCAGTAGCGGAGTCCATGAGTGACGGAAGAGCACTAGTCTATTCACTTGATACGCGGACAAACGATTCACTCGACGGTATCGGTCTGAATTCGTATCACAAGTCTTTATCGTATCCAAAAAGATCCACGAACCAAATCCGAAAACCGTTACCGTGTCCAGAATGCCGAATCAGAAACAGAGTCCAAGAATCGTTGCCGTGTCAAAGTTTGCCGAATAAGTGTCTGAGTCCTGAGCCGTTGCCGTGTCAAAAGTACCGGGTCAAAACTAAGTCCAAAATCTTTGCCGAGCCGTATAATATATTTCTGACTTACTGTGCTAACGCTTCTGATTACTGCTGCTGCTGCCGAGAACGGACTGGGACTGAATGTCTCTTGCCGGAGCGATCAGCTCATATATAGGGTGTTATAAAAGTCACGGAAGAGCAGAATAACTCGAAAAATATGAGATCTAGAAAAAATGCGAAGTACTGGGTTTTTATGATTTTTCCTGGCTATCTGACGGTGACCTTGGATTTGACCTTCACAATGACCTTGAAGGTCATTTCAATTCAATTCAAGGTCAGGTCAATTTTTTAAAATGGGACTCCATACTTTTGACCACAGAAATGAAAAGAGTGGAAAATGTTACGTTCGGATATGACCTTGTACGCTGCCAAATTTGACCTCTGAAGGTTACATAAAGGTCTAAGCTTGTTTTAGGCTGAAAACGCGAATATCTTCGAAAATGCACCTACTAGGAAGCAATGTTACGCATAAGAATAAGAATGTAGAGGTCAACGAGGGACATTCAGCCGTGACCTTGCCCTTATTCTCAAGGTCATGAGTTAAGATTATTATTAAGGTCAAACCGAACTTTTTTAGGACTGAAAATCCATACTTTTGACCTAAAAGTGTCAAGTTTGAAAAATTTTACGTTCAGATATACCGTTTTCTACCTTGACCTTGTTCTCAAAATTATGCGTTTTACGTTACATTACTGATCGTGAAGTCTACTGAAAGTAAAGTCTCGGAACCTGACCACTGAGTGCAAGGTGTCTCAAACCCGGCCACTTAAGGCAAGGTGTCTCAAACCCGATCACTGAAGGCAAGGTGTCTCAAACCCGATCACTGAGGCAAGGTGTCTCAAACCCTAATATGATGATATAAGTGTATGATAGACTATGATTATATATATATATACACATACATAAGGTGTCTCAAACTCGACCACTGAAGGCAAGTGTCTCAAACCCGGCCACTTGAGGCAAGGTGTCTCATACCCGACCACTGAAGGCAAGGTGTCTCAAACCCGATCACTGAAGGCAAGCATCTTGCCTTCAGTGATCGGGTTCAGTTAGTCCCGGCCACCGAAGGCAAAGCATCTTGTAACTCGGCCTGAGATTACAAGAGATGTTCAAAATGTTCCCCATTGACCGTTTGACAGTGTGCTAAGCGGACGTACAAATTGTCAGTCTCACTCCTTATCATTTCTGGAGGCATTGCAGCACATTCGTCTATGATTCGTTGTTGAAGCTCATCCAGGTTACGAGGTTTAATGAAATAAACTTTATTTTTTATGTAGGCCCAAAGAAAGAAATCAAGTAGTGCAATGTCGGGCGATCTCAGTGGCCATTCGATTGTTCCTCTTCTACCTATCCATCGATTAAGGAAAGTATCGCTTAAATAGTTCCGAACAGTGCGTCCACAATGTGGCGGTGCCCCATCTTGCTGGAACCAAACATCATCAAAATTATCACCAACAATCTCCTGTATTGATGGAACAATTTGGTCTGTTGGAAGCTGCAGATAGGTTTCTGAGTTCAAATTCCCATTTATAAAAAAAGGCCCAACTACTTGATTATCATAAAGATCTGCCCAAACATTCAATTTTAGAGTTCGCTGCGTATGTGCTTCAAGCATCCAATGAGGATTTTCGTTATCCCAATATCTAAGATTATGATGGTTTACCTTACCAGTAATTTCAAAAGACGCTTCGTCTGAAAAAACGATATTATGCAAAAAGTTCGGTTGCTGATCAATTCTTTGCATCATAACTTCTGAGACCCTGCGGTCATCTTGCACCCTGTGGTCAAAATCACCCTCATTCAACTCAGTGGTGATGAATTTTGTAGGGGTGAAACTTAATGGTCTTTAGATTTTTGAAAAATCTAACACTTTTGGAATCTAACTTTTGGAAAATTGACAATACACTCATTTGAAGCTGTTGAGATGCTTTTCTAATTGACAATCTGGGATTTTTAACAAATGATTGGGCTACTTCAAATTGTCGCTCTTCTGTCGTTTGGGACCTTGGCCTCCTAGATTTTTGGCGGTTTTTATTACTCCCAGTTTCTACAAATCGTCTGATGGAGCGAGATACAGTCGATATTGAAATACCTTCGCCTTCATTACGAAAGTTTTCATTGAACAGCAATCTCACTTCACTGTATGACCTCTATCTATCCCCCATCCTCTCATCATCAATAGCGAAACTCTCTCATGCTCTGTGTTATGTCCTGGAGGAGGAACGCAACTTGACCCTTGCTTTCGTAAGCTCCGACGTACTCGCAAGTCTGCGGTGCAGATCAAGGATCGGAATAACCCCTTTATCTGGCGCGGACGTACGTCGGTGGTTCTTTATTTAGATCAAGGAACTGAATTCTTTTACCTGGGATGGGACCGTGAGCGACGGTTGAGGGAGGGGAGAATTGTTTGGTTGAGAATAATTATTTGGAAAACGTGATTGGCTTACAATTACAACTTGTTTTATGAGTAATTAGACGGATGTTCACAATGAAATAAAATTTATAAGCTTTCATAATGTGTACGTATACATATATGTATAAATAATCGCGGTCTGAGCAAATTTTGTGTTCGTTATGTCCGACTGTGATCGATAAGATTGGCCACCGGCACCTGATTTAACAATTAAGGCGGAATGCCAAGGGACTAGAAAAAGGGAAGCAAAGGAAAGAAAAAGAAAAGAGAGAGAAGAAAAGAAGAAAATGAAAGGACAGGGGTCACTCAGGCAAAAGAAAGTATAAATAACTTACTGCTGGTTCTATAATGTTAGTCGACAATGAAAAGTGTAATTGCTACATGTCTGTGAGGATGGACCCAAGTTTTGCGCCAAGAACAGGAAACTGGTTTCAGCAGTATCGCGCGTAATGCCCCAAGAACGTACGAGATCGTTGCATAGAAGAAACAACAACTGAAGAACTCCGATCTGCCTCACTAGTAGGCTTGTTATTAAGAGACCCCGAAGAGGTGTTGGAGAGAAGTCCTCTGTCCTGGCTGCGGGTCGGTCGAGAGGAGAAGTAGAAGTGGCATAGCTTTTTCCTTTTACTAAAAACGTCACCTGTAACGTCCCACGATGTGCTCTCTTCCATTATAATTTTTTTTGCCTTAAAACCTGAAAGCTAACAAGAAACATGATTAATTTTAATCATCCAAAATGTTTATTCACGGTCGAAATTAAGAATGAAAGCGTATATCTTTTAAGACTATAACAATTTGACCAAATCGATTAATGCAATCGAAAGGCCTTTTAAAATGCTACAAATTTTGTATTGATGGAAGTCTTGTAAAATCAATAGTTTAAGAGTTATAGCCACTCAAAATTTTTACCAATCCAGAGGAAATTCGATATATCTCAGTAACCATAAAACCAAGAACTACGATTCAAATTTCTACTAGAAGTATAAAAAGCCTCCATCAAATAGCTATACTGAAAATTCATTAAGTGCTAACAATTAAGAGATATATTAAACAACAAATAGTTTTAGAACAAAAAATGTCAAACCTGAAACTAGGAAACCCCGCCCAAGCCCCCACTAATACGTACAGCATGCGAAAACTAGGAGAAGCTTAAATGATTAATTTTTAACACCTGCGTACTTAGAGAATAGTTAGACTAAGTACCTGCAATAGTCAAAGTTGAGAATTATTTAATAGGAAGGAAACTAGAGTCAATTGATAATTATTAATTATTTGCTGAAATTAAAGAATCATTCGAAACGTCCATTAACAAAATTTGATAATTTTTACTTGAAAAATAACGAAAGTCATTTGTTCAGGTTCAAAAGACACTCAAATACTTTACTCAACCTGAAACTAACTTGTTTTGACTCTAGCTACGCATAGACGCCTTACTTAGCATAAAACTTACTCTCTTGTTCACTCTTAGATACTTTACTCACTCGAAATTGTTCGTACAGTATTACGGCCCGGGACTTATATTAAGAAATTATTTGTTCATTCGGTCTTCCACTACCAAAGGCTTCCTCGACTCGCGCCTTACAAAAGGAAATTTTCGAAATTTAACAAGAGGAATTAATATTAGTTAAGTCAGGAAAAATTTGAAGCCGACAACAATAATTTGTCGTAAGCATGCGACACTTTACTCACATCGAGCATCTCGTGTGACCACTTTACATGTTATATCTGAAACAATTATATTTTGTTATAAATCAAGGTATTCACAGACCTATATTATATTTAATACATTCACACTTTTAGTCGCTTATTCACTAACTCACACTTATACGTATACACACACATATATATTGCGTATATCACACAATATATCTGCGTATTCATATATATGTACAGGGTGATTGATTTGAAGTGACATATATATATATATATATACATGTATCTGTCAAATTTGAAGAAGTATAAAAACTTGTAATAAAATTTACTTGGTAAATAAGAATACATATAAATAAAAGAAGTCATATAAAAGAAATGTCCCTTTTTGCAGAAAATGCGACCAACGCCAGGCCTAGGTCAACAGAATTTTCTAAATAGAACATTAAATTTTTATAACATATTCTGGTAGATTACCTTGAGAATTTTCAAAACACTAGCTGAAAGTCCATTTTATTGATCAGCTTACAAGTTACGGAATTCTGAAAAATATATTATATATCATGTCATAATTTCTTATTGAACACCCTCTATAATGCATAAATCCTCATATAATGCATAATATAATTGACTTTTGACCATGAAAGAAGGAGGGCGTACTAGGTGGCGACGGGACGCCGTGCGTTCGGGACCTGCATCTCATTTTTCGTTCCGAGGAGAGAAAAATATCGAGAGCGCGGTAGTCGCTAGACCGGGAATCGAACCCGGGTCTTTCGCTTGCCGGGCGACTGCTCTAGACCACTGAGCTATCTGACGCTCCACGCTCACGACACTCTCCCCTCCCCAGATAACGTTGAGAGATGTCGTTCGGAAGCGACATCTCTAGTGCTATCCCGAGCGCACGGCGACTACAGAGAGAGGCATTGTTACTTGTACCTGGTGGTACAAGCTGACAGTCTCTCAAAGTCAAAGGTTGCTATCCTTTTAAGACCTGCTGTCCATGTATGCCGGCCTCCACCGTTGCCCCTCCTTATCCGGTGCAAATAATAGAAATAAGCCCCGGGGTCGACGCCATATTTTAGCTGCCCCCGGGCGCTTGGACACGTTTTGCAACGCGCCGAAGGGGGATCCACCATGAAAGAAGGAGGGCGTACTAGGTGGCGACGGGACACCGTGCGTTCGGGACCTGCATCTCATTTTTCGTTCCGAGGAGAGAAAAAATATCGAGAGCGCGGTAGTCGCTAGACCGGGAATCGAACCCGGGTCTTTCGCTTGCCGGGCGACTGCTCTATACCACTGAGCACTGAGCTTAAATATGCTCCACGTCCATTACACTCCACACACAGACACTTTATTCCGGACTCGCATTCTTTACCAAGCTCTTCCAGGGCTCACACACACAACCCTCGGCTGGTTAAACAGCGTTCGACGACAGAAACTCTAGACATAGAATTGATAGATTTAACACAGGACGACACTTTCAACAACAAGACAGCCACCTACATTTACCAACTGGAATCCTATTCTCTCACTGAAACCCCTCGCAAATTACCGTACCACCTTCATTACTTCCACCGGGCAGGATAACTGTATATTCTCTCAACACTTTATTGTAACTCATTACCAGCAGCTATATAATGTAAACCACATTTGTATTCATTAATTATATAATTATAAGTATTATCACTCATTTATATTACACTTTTAACTATCATATTGTCTCATTGTTAAATAAAACAATTGTTTAAGTCTCTATTCCTATCAATAGCCATAATCATTATATCACCTACAATCACCATATTTCCCCCTTTCACCATCTGTCCGGAAAAGCTCTCGGCATCCCAGGCAGTGCCCATGTAAGCAGGTAGGCCTAAATTAATAGAGAGCAGGCGGATCACGATCCCTAGGGAGACGCGAGACGTTACACATCCACGTCTCGAGCAACACGGTGCCCGCTAGCGCGCCCGTTTCCTCCAGCAGCATCTGGATCGTGCTGATCACGCTCTCCATGCTGGATCGTCTCGAGTCGAGCAATGTCACACTTGCGTACAGTCGATCAAAGTCCAACACGTGGCGACGGCGGACACCCTCGTTGTCGTTGTCTGTAACGTCTCGCGTCTCCCTAGGGATCGTGATCCGCCTGCTCTCTATTTATTTAGGCCTACCTGCTTACACCGGCACTGCCTGGGATGCCGAGAGCTTTTCCGGACAGATGGTGAAAGGGGGAAATATGGTGATTGTAGGTGATATAAAGATTATGGCTATTGATAGGAATAGAGACTAAACAATTGTTTATTTAACAATGAGACAATATGATAGTTAAAAGTGTAATATAAATGAGTGATAATACTTATAGTTATATAATTAATGAATACAAATGTGGTTTACATTATATAGCTGCTGGTAATGAGTTACAATGAAGTGTTGAGAGAATGTACAGTTATCCTGCCCGGTGGAAGTAATGAAGGTGGTACGGTAATTTGCGAGGAGTTCCAGTGAGAGAATAGGACTCCAGTTGGTAAATGTAAGTGGCTGTCTTGTTGTTGAAAGTGTCGTCCTGTGTTAAATCTATCAATTCTATGTCTAGAGTTTCTGTCGTCGAACGCTGTTTAACCAGCCGAGGGTTGCGCGTGTGAGCCCTGTAAGAGCTTGGTAAAGAATGCGAATCTGGAATGAAGTGTCTTTGTGTGGAATGTAATGGACGTGGAGCGTATTTAAATGTGCTTATGAGTCTGTTTTGTAATAAAAACTTGATGTACGATGGAGGAACTAGATCGTGCCCCGTGATATCTTGTATTATACGGGGTTTGGTGGGGTCCATGTGTTGAGACAACAGGGCCGCTCGTCGGCAAGCTTCCTTACGTAGCTGCCTTGCCTTCTGTTTAACGCCCCCGCGATGTTTATTTGGCATCTAACGGATTGAGTTGAAGAATAACATTTTTGGTCGGACAAGTTAAAATAGCAATTGATAAAATTAATTATTGAGTGAAAAGGACTCTTGTGACTTTAGTTATCCGTTGCCAGGGTACTATAAAAGTACTAATAATTAATGCCTACTACCAATGCTTTGGCAGGGTTAGGTTATGCGGGTTGTAGGAGAAGGATAATTGAGGCGGGTGGCGGCTGTCAGCTGCGCCCCTGAGATTGAAGGATGCTAAGCACTGTACAGGTTATTAATTCACAAGTTATATTTCCTGATCTTGATGGAGAAGGGGTGGTCTTATGAGTTGGACGGGATGGATAGGATGCTTGAGCCGGGAGGCACCCGTAAGGCGCTCCTCAGTCTGGACAAGGATAGAGGCGGGTAGCTCCAGTAAGGCGCTTCCCTAAAAGTGAGCAAGATCTATGCTTAATAATGTAAGATTCAGATTTAATGGTTAATGAACTATAAATTCCTCTGGCAAGAGATGTTATGGCACCAATTGATTTAAGTAACTGAATAAAAAGGACAAAGATTTATGAATGCTTAATATCTTCCTTTCAAGAAAATGCTCGAATAAGAGGAAAAAGGCTGCCGATAAAACAAGGATGCTGCATAAAATTAAAATGCTTAGTAGAAAATATTGAAGGATTGTACGCCGATGCAATGGCATATGTTCGTTGTACAAGAGAATCGGTGATTTTAATGGAATTGTACAATAGCAAGTAACACAGTGAGGTAATTAAGGCGTATGCCGATGCAATGGCACACGTCTACACATACACAATAAAATCAGTTACAATTCAATAAATGCATATACATATATATATGTGGGTGGGGAAGGATGCACTTCATGAAATGATTTATATTATTCCAGCTTTTATAATGGATAATGTCAAGATCTTGTCGTTATTAAGAATATACTTCCGTCTAAATAAACAATGAGATTGTAAAAGTATTATTAATCTGAAACCTTAGTAACTTGATTGTTTAATATAGAATAGTCTTTACGGATAATGGTAGCAGCATAGATAATAGCAGAACGCAGTATATTTTATATGTGCAAGTGCAGGTTACAGTGGAAACAGTGGGAATATTATATCAAGTACATAATTATACATGAAATTATAAAGGCATATAAATGTCTTATAACTAAAATAGCTAATGAGAGAGATAGATAGAAGGCTAGAGATAGAACATGAAGGAACGTCTCTGTGAGTCCTTGTTACGAGATAATTGTAATTTTTATTTTTATTCAATGTCTATTAACGAGGTGAAGGCCTAGGAGGTTGGAGTAAGCAGATTTTCAAAGCAGAGTCTCCGGCGTAAGGAATCCGCCTGGAGACGATGTCAGAGTGGTGGGATGCCACTGCTGATAAGGATTCTGACTATACCAATACGGCTCTGTGCTTGGCACCGATGCCGTGCGCGCGTAACCCTGTGCTTGGCACCGTTGTCATGCGCCCGCAAGAAGGAATGGAAAGGGAATAATAAGTGTGTGAGCGTAGTTCACTGCGTTGACAGACACTGGGGTTTCGTGATCACGATTTAGAAAAAGAAGAATCTGAAGATTGTCTCTCTCTCTCTCTCTTTATATATATACTAGCTTGTATAGCGTATCTTAAGGAAATCGGAACGAAATTCTAAGAGCGGTTTGACAAACTAAACGTAGATAATACACTATTCGGATTATAATGAATGGTCCTTATGTAAGGCAGTTACGAACCGACATGAACGAAAATTTCAGCGTGACGCTATGGTATCTGTTAAATAATTCGACTTGGCGTATGGTGAAACGTCACTGGTTCACTCGCGTAACAATGTTCCTAAGGCTTAGATCGCGATTGTATTTCACTTGCGCGAAACGCGGTGTATGTGAGTGTTGTGCATTAAAATATTATATACTTACTATTTATTTCAGTAGCTCAGACTTTTGCAGAGAAATCTCAAAGAACAGGCTTTTTTTATTCCAGAATACTCTCAATACTGTTGGGACCACTCTAGCCACGGCACAACTCGAGCGGGGAGTCGACTTATCCGCACACTTTGAGTATTATAAAACACCGTGGATGTTCTGGCAAGTTTCCTAAGAAATCTTCCAGATTTTGAATAGCACAAGGCAAAGGCTCTGAAGGAGCGTAGGAAGAGGCTCTTATGCGAGACGACCGTTGTCCGTGGTGGCACGGTCGCTCAGAGACACTTTTCCTCTTTGCGTCAAATTAACAAAGATGTCTTGGAGGCTCTCCTAAGAGGCACGTCTGTACTGTATGAACTTCCGATGTCGACTCTGCGGTGGGAGCTGCTCCCGGGGCCTCGTTCGGTCCGGACAATGGAACTCAAGAGTGGGGTAGGCTATATGGTAGGAGTAATGGGATTATACGAGAGGGATCCAGAGTAGGAGCGTTCAAGGTTTTTCAGAGTGGGACTGAGTGGCGTGATGCTGACGGGGCATCGAGACATCTCGGCGCGCCGCCGGATGTGATAAGGAGCGTGGTCAACAGGATGCCCTATGTTACCTGATATGGGCTCGGGTTACTCGGGGATTCCAGAGCACCTTCGGTGGCCCGGCTGCGTGCGTGCCTTATCTTTGAGACTTCCTGTCGCCAGTCTGACTTATTAATTTATATGTGCGCGTAATTATTTATGCCTTATAATATTATAATTTAATAAAAAGAAATGGTTAATATTATATATGTGTGGTTCTTAAGGTTATAATATACGCCTAATTTAGTATTATATGAATAGTGTAATAGAAAGTTATAATGTTAATTAGTTATGATTTTTATAAAGACAATATGCATGTGTTATAATAAAAGAGATATTTGTTATTAATGTTTAAATGTGGTTATTAAGAATTATTATAAGAAATGCATATTGTTAACAGTGGGTTTTAGAGTGTAGAGATTTATAATATTGTTAACTGGAAAATTAGGATTTCTTATTACAGGGATCCTTATTATTACTGTTGTTAAATTAATGTTTCTCGGCAAGGCTGAGTTCTACCATAGGGCTCTCTACTTACGTATGTCGGTAAGATAGATCCCTTGGGTAGGTTTCGTTATTATTGGCGTCGGTAATTAATTAACAATTGTTATAAACGGTTCTTATGTATAAATTACCGACTTTTAGACCTTATAGAAGCTTATGGTAATAGAAGATTCGATGAACAATTAATTTTTATTATTAGTGATGAGTTCAAGCCGTTGTACTGTACGAACGAATTTAAAAGAGTGCAATATTTAAGAGGAGCTTGAACGTGGACAGAAGGCTTAAATTAAATTAAATAAAGTATTTAAACGTGACCAAGGCAAAAATGGTGGATTTCCAAGCTAAATAGGGTATTTAAACGACCCCTGAACTTAAATAAATGAGGTTTATTAAATTTTAAGTAAAAATTACCAAATTTTGAGAATGTACTGTCAGAAGGATTCTCTGTTTGTGGGCAAGAATTAATTGTTTTCGTTTGGCATTATTTCCTTTTGTAATTAATATTCTGAGGTTTTGACATTTGCTTATGTTTCACTAAAATGTTCTCTATGTACGTAGGTGTTAAAAATATTTTAAATTGACTTTTCTTAATTTTCACGGAAGGTACGCATTACTGATGTCCCAATAGTCCCTGCGTATGAATTTTAGAATTTTCTGAAGTCTACTGGTAAGTAACATTGTTGGTTTCTTATTAATTGTTAATGTTTTTCAAAATGTTAATATGGTCGTTAAATAGAGGTCTTTTAATGCTATTGTTAGCAATTAAGATTTTTCTTCTAGGCCTTATAGTTACTGAGAAAAACATGCCTTTTCCTGATTGGTCGAGACATTCAAATAGCCATGACTTCTAAACTATCGATTTTACAGAAATTTTATTAGGACATAATTTGTAATACTTTGAAGAGCCTTAAATCGCACCGCGCGATTTTCTAAAATTATTATTATTTTAAAAGATATGAACTTTTATCGATAAATTTTAATAGTAACAATTACTTTTTATGGTTGAATCTACCTATATGTCTCGCTGGCCTTTTAATGTAGAGGCGAAAAAAAATGATATGTTGGAGAGAACGTCGCAGGACGTTACAGTCGAAGGCCGCGCAATACGACGAGCTCAAGCGACCGGTCGTGGCGAACCAGCGGTCGAGCTGTTCGTCGTGGTCGCGACGAAAGTCGGTGTTCACTTGGCAGCGAACCAGATCGTCCTCGAGAGCGAAATTGCTCACGCGACACTCGTCGCTCTTGCCGCGAGCGCTGCGTGCCCACGGCTGCGTGACGAACGCTCGCAGGCCAATGTCCACGAGTTCGCACGTGTTCGTTTCGGGGATGTACTCAAACAGACCAATGTCCGTCCATTGCGAGTCGGTGAGCTTTGCCGGTGTGAGCGATGAGTCAGTTAGGTTAGGTGCCACCATTGTCGTCGCTCCCTTGACGCTCGCGTGCGTCGAGTCGACGATTCGTCGCCGATGATACGAACCATCGCGAACATACATGACGTCGTACTCGTTTGTGGCGTATTGCGCGCTACTCAAAGGAGGACCGTTATCGTCCGTCGTTATGATCGTCGCGTCGTCGTCGTCTCGTAGATCGGCCATGGCGTTCAAACGATGCAGAAAAAAGCACGCCGGCTCGCACGCTGTGACCGTGGTCGTGTCACCGGACGGAAATAACTTGGGGACATCGCGCGTGTCGCACAGACGACCTGCGCCGTTCGACGGATACGCGTTGTGGCAACGCATGTAGCAGCACGCGTCCTCGGTGTTCATCCAGCGCAGCGTCACCACCAGCGCGGCATCGGCCATCGATTCGTCGTACGCGTAATCCTCAAGCGGATCGGCGCGACGCACGCGAATCTCAATCTTTGTCGCGATCGACGGATAGGACAGGGCCAAATTCCACAGATGCAGCAACAGAGTACGATTGTCCACATACGCGTTGGCCTGGGTCTCGTCGTAACGCGTGTACACGGCCTCGGCTATTTTGGACCGCGACATTTTCTTCGGAGGGGGGTTGTCCTCGTCGCTAATCTAATCGCGCACATGATCGATGAAGCGGTCGGCTTATTGACCACAGCCGAATTATCGGCGACGGCTTAGCTCCAGACACGTGCTCCGATACACCAGCGATCAGCGAGAGAGATATCACGCGATTGCGCGACATTCGAGCTATAAAATCACAAAGGTCCTAATGTCATTTCGTACTATTTTCTCTTGTCGCAATCGTCACACATCCGGTCACGTTGTTTCGCGTTTTGACAGCAACGAAGATGAACTTATGCCAGTGCTCAGAATGCAACAACAGCAGCAGCAGCAGCAGCAGCAGCAATAGCAGCAAGGTACTCGACACATTTAATATTCCGTACAAAATTAATTACCTGTTTACTAGCAGGTCAACGTTATGAAACCTGTATTTTAATCGACAGATTACCGAAACCTTTGACGTGGAATTTGACAGCAGCGATGTCGATAGTGCTAATGAGGATGAGGAGTTCGATGCAACAACAACGCCAAACATCGCCCAAAGTGTGAGGCAATCGCCAACACTGACCCTGCACATGTCCAGAGTTATGCACGAATTCAAGGAGATTTGCGTGCACGGAGAAGCGGTCGATGGTCGACGACCTAGGGTGACGGTTTTGCGCTGTGACAACGGCGATTGGGTCGTTCGTATCAAATAAAGGAACGTTTTCACAAAAAAAAGTGATATTTTATTTCAATCTTGTCCCGAATACAGCAGACGCACCGACTAATAGCCGTCGGATCGCTCGCGCAAATGCACACTCAGTCGTTGTTTGCATCCGGTATCGATCTCAACGTCGCCCGATCCGTCGAGCGTCAATCGCATCACCATACGTTTCTCACACGCGGACATTCGTCGCCACCGACAGATCGATCGTCAAGCAAGAACAATTGGCGCTGCAGTGGCAGCGATACTCCACCTCGCTTGTTGCTCTAATCACCGATTCGGTGCAAGCTTTCGCATCGATCGCGTTCGAACTCTCGACGGACGAGCGATACGCATCCGTGTGGTGCAAATGGTTCAGCCACTCGAAGAAATCATCAATGTGTCGTCGCGACGACTGAAATCATCATCATCGATAATGCCGATCGAAGAAAAAAAAGTTCACCGTGAAATACACAGAGGAACGGTAGTACGCGCGCGATCACCTCGTTGATCTCTTCGCGATCGTCCTCTCGACAAACTTCTATCTCCGCGTCATCGCCGTACGACAGAGTCGCAAAGACACACTGCGAGTCGTCCTCTTCCCCATCTTCGGCAGCATCGTTGCTACGACAAAAGTTGCGTTCACTTCCGGCGTCCGTAACGTCCTGCGACGTTCTCTCCACCATATCATTTTTTCGCCTCTACATCAAAAGGTCAGCGGCACATATAAGTAGATTCAACCATCAAATGTAATTGTTACTATAAAAATTTATCGATAAAAGTTCATATCTTTTAAAATAATAATAATTTTAGAAAATCGCGCAGTGCGATTTAAGGCTCCTTCAAAGTATTACAAATTATGTTCTAATAAAATTTCTGTAAGATCAATAGTTTATAAGTTACGGCCATTTGAATGTCTCGACCAATCAGGAAGAGGCATGTTTTTCTCAGTAACTATAAGGCCTAGAAAAAAAATCTTAATTGCTAACAATAGCATTAAAAGACCTCCATTTAAACACCATATTAACATTTTGAAAACATTAACAATTAATAAGAAACCAACAATGTTACTTACCAATAGACTTCAGAAAATTCTAAAATTCATACGCAGGGACTATTGGGACACCAGTAATGCGTACCTTTCGTAAAAATTAAGAAATGTCAATTTAAAATATTTTAACACCTACGTACATAGAGAACATCTTAGTCAAACATAAGCAAATGTCAAAACCTCAGAATATTAATTACAAAAGGAAATAATGCCAGACGATAACAATTAATTCCTGCCCACAGACAGAGAATCCTTCCGATAGTACATTCTCAAAATTTGGTAATTCTTACTTAAAATTTAATAAACCTCATTTATTTAAGTTCAGGGGTCGCTTAAATACTTTACTTAGCTTGGAAATCCACCATTTTTGGCTTGGTCACGTTTAAATACTTTATTTAATTTAATTTAAGCCTTCTGTCCACGTTCAAGCTCCTCTTAAATACTGCACTCTTTTAAATTCGTTCGTACAGTACAACGGCTTGAACTCATCACTAATAATAAAAATTAATTGTTCATCGAATCTTCTATTACCATAAGCTTCTATAAGGTCCAAAAACTGGTAATTTATACATAGGAACCGTTTATAACAATTGTTAATTAATTACCGACGCCAATAATAACGAAACCTACCCAAGGGGCCTACCTTACCGACATACGTAAGTAGAGAGCCCTATGGTAGTACTCAGCCTTGCCGAGAAACATTAATTTAACAACAGTAATAATAAGGATCCCTGTAATAAGGAATCCTATTTTTCCAGTTAACAATATTATAAATATCTACACTCTAATACCCACTGTTAACAATATGCATTTCTTATAATAATTCTTAATAACCACATTTAAACATTAATAACAAATATCTCTTTTATTATAACACATGCATATTGTCTTTATAAAAATCATAACTAATTAATATTATAACTTTCTATTACACTATTCATATAATACTAAATTAGGCGTATATTATAACCTTAAGAACCACACGTATATAATATTAACCATTTTTTATTATAATATTATAATATTATAAGGAATAAATAATTACGCGCACATATAAATTAATAAGTCAGACTGGCGACAGGAAATCTCAAAGATAAGGCACGCACGCAGCCGGGCCACCGAGGGTGCTCTGGAATCCCCGAGTAACCCGAGCCCATATCAGGTAACATAGGGCATCCTGTTGACCACGCACCTTATCACATCCGGCGGCGCGCCGAGATGTCTCGACGCCCCGTCAGCATCACGCCACTCAGTCCCACTCTGAAAAACCTTGAACGCTCCTACTCTGGAACCCTCTCGTATAATCCCATTACTCCTACCATATAGCCTACCCCACTCTTGAGTTCCATTGTCCGGACCGAATGAGGCCCCGGGAGCAGCTCCCACCGCAGAGTCGACATCGGAAGTTCATACAGTACAGACGTGCTTCTTAGGAGTACCTCCAAGACATCTTTGTTAATTTGACGCAAAGAGGAAAAGTGTCTCTGAGCGACCGTGCCACCACGGACAACGGTCGTCTCGCATAAAAGCCTCTTCCTAAGCTCCTTCAGAGCTTTTGCCTTGTGCTAGACAAAATCTGGAAGATTTCTTAGGAAACTTGCCAGAACATCCACGGTGTTTTATAATACTCAAAGTGTGCGGCTAAGTCGACTCTCTGCTCGAGTTGTGCCGTGGCTAGAGTGGTCCCAACAGTATTGAGAGTATTCTGGAATAAAAAAGCCTGTTCTTTGAGATTTCTCTGCAAAAGTCTGAGCTACTGAAATAAATAGTAAGTATTTAATATTTTAATGCACAACACTCACATACACCGCGTTTCGCGCAAGCGAAAAATAACCGCGATCTAAGCCTTAGGAACATTGTTACGCGAGTGAACCAGTGACGTTTCATCATACGCCAAGTAGAATTATTTAACAGATACAATAGCGTCACGCTGAAATTTTCGTTCATGTCGGTTCGTAACTGCCCTCCGTAAGGATCATTCATTATAATCCGAATAGTGTATTATCTACGTTTAGTTTGTCAAACCGCTCTTAGAATTTCGTTCCGATTTCCTTAAGATACGCTATACAAGCTAGGATATATATAAAGAGAGAGAGAGAGAGACAATCTTCAGATTCTTCTTTTTCTAAATCGTGATTACGAAACCCCAGTGTCTGTCAACGCAGTGAACTACGCTCACACACTTATTATTCCCTTTCCATTCCTCCTTGCGGGCGCATGACAACGGTGCCAAGCACAGGGTCACGCGCGCACGGCATCGGTGCCAAGCACAGAGCCGTATTGGTATAGTCAGAATCCTTATCAGCAGTGGCATCCCACCACTCTGACATCGTCTCTAGGCGAACTCCTTACGCCGGAGACTCTACTTTGAAAATCTGCTTACTCCAACCTCCTAGGCCTTCACCTCGTTAATAGACATTGAATAAAATAAAAAAAATTACAATTATCTCGTAACAAGGACTCACAGAGACGTTCCTTCATGTTAGCCTTCTATCTATCTCTCTCATTAGCTATTTTAGTTATAAGACATTTATATGCCTTTATAATTTCATGTACTTGATATAATATTCCCACTGTTTCCACTGTAACCTGCACTTGCACATATAAAATATACTGCGTTCTGCTATTATCATTATCCGTAAAGACTATTCTATATTAAACAATTAAGTTACTAAGGTTTCAGATTAATAATACTTTTACAATCTCATTGTTTATTTAGACGAAAGTATATTCTTAATAACGACAAGATCTTGACATTATCCATTATAAAAGCTGTAATAATATAAATCATTTCATGAAGTGCATCCTTCCCCACCCACATATATATATGCATTTATTATATTGTAATTGATTTTATTGTGTATGTGTAGACGTGTGCCATTGCATCGGCATACGCCCTAATTACCTCACTGTATTACTTGCTATTGCATAATTCTATTAAAGTCACCGATTCTCTTGTACAACGAACATATGCCATTGCATCGGCATACAATCCTTCAATATTTTCTACTAAGCATTTTAATTTTATGCAGCATTCTTGTTTTATCGGCAGCCTTTTTCCTCTTATTCGAGCATTTTCTTGAAAGGAAAATATTAAGCATTCATAAATCTTTGTCTTTTTTATTCAGTTACTTAAATCAATTGGTGCCATAACATCTCTTGCCAGAGGAATTTATAGTTCATTAACCATTAAAT
Source organism: Harpegnathos saltator (assembly GCF_003227715.2). Lineage (NCBI taxonomy): Eukaryota > Metazoa > Arthropoda > Insecta > Hymenoptera > Formicidae > Harpegnathos > Harpegnathos saltator. The sequence continues at coordinate 108,120 of NW_020229929.1, forward strand.
CTGAATCTTACATTATTAAGCATAGATCTTGCTCATCTTTAGGGAAGCGCCTTACTGGAGCTACCCGCCTCTATCCTTGTCCAGACTGAGGAGCGCCTTACGGGTGCCTCTCGGCTCAAGCATCCTATCCATCCCGTCCAACTCATAAGACCACCCCTTTTCCATCAAGATCAGGAAATTTAACTTGTGAATTAATCACCAGTACAGTGCTTAGCATCCTTCAATCTCAAGGGCGCAGCTGACAGCCGCCACCCGCCTCAATTATCCTTCTCCTACAACCCGCATAACCTAACCCTGCCAAAGTGTTGGTAGTAAGCATTAATTATTAGTACTTTTATAGTACTCTGGCAACGGATAACTAAAGTCACAAGAGTCCTTTTCACTCAATAATAAATTTTATCAATTGCTATTTTAACTTGTCCGACCAAAAATGTTATTCTTAAACTCAATCCGTTAGATGCCAAATAAACATCGCGGGGGCGTTAAACAGAAGGCAAGGCAGCTACGCAAGGAAGCTTGCCGACGAGCGGCCCTGTTGTCTCAACACATGGACCCCACTAAACCCCGTATAATACAAGATATCACGGGGCACGATCTAGTTCCTCCATCGTATATCAAGTTTTTATTACAAAACAGACTCATAAGCACATTTAAATACGCTCCACGTCCATTACATTCCACACAAAGACACTTTATTCCGGATTCGCATTCTTTACCAAGCTCTTCCACGGCTCACACGCGCAACCCTCGGCTGGTTAAACAGCGTTCGACGACAGAAACTCTAGACATAGAATTGATAGATTTAACACAGGACGACACTTTCAACAACAAGACAGCCACCTACATTTACCAAACCTATTCTCTCACTGAAACCCCTCGCAAATTACCGTACCACCTTCATTACTTCCCCCGGGGCAGGATAACTGTATATTCTCTCAACACTTCATTGTAACTCATTACCAGCAGCTGTATAATGTAAACCACATTTGTATTCATTAATTATATAATTATAAGTATTATCACTCATTTATATTACACTTTTAACTATCATATTGTCTCATTGTTAAATAAAACAATTGTTTAAGTCTCTATTCCTATCAATAGTCATAATCTTTATATCACCTACAATCACCATATTTCCCCCTTTCACCATCTGTCCGGAAAAGCTCTCGGCATCCCAGGCAGTGCCGGTGTAAGCAGGTAGGCCTAAATAAATAGAGAGCAGGCGGATCACGATCCCTAGGGAGACGTGAGACGTTACAGTGTGCGACGTTCTTCACTAATTGCCAAAGGAGATCCGCGCAAGATTCTCCGTCACAAGGAAATCCGCCGGTAACGGGATACTGCGGATCCGTTCCGACCCCAGAGGTCATATCGCTCCAAATGCCACCAAATTCGTGGGCGCCAGGTACGGAGGCGACCGTACCACCGATCCTCGCCAAAGTCACCAAAGTTATCGTCGGATCGCGATACCCGCTTCCCGCCCCGTGCAGGACCGACTAGCTCCCCGTTATTTAAGTCGGAGGTGGGCGGGATCGTAAAATAGAAGGCGACTACTACCGCGGTCTCGTCTGTTTGTAACATGCACTATATTTACAAATGAGCCTACGCAGCGGGCGAGGCGACTAGCCTCCACTCGCCCGATCGTCTCGCACGCACCAAGAGCTCGTTGGTTCGAGCCGTCGTCGACTTTACCGTCCGACGGGCTCCGCCAAGGATGGCCACCGCTACCCGGTGGTTGGCACCAACGTCTCGGACCGCAATCTCCGGAAGGAAGATTCGGCCACTCTCGCAATAGGCGAACACGGTTTGTGAGCTTACGCAGCAGCTTCCTCCTTCTGGTCCGGCTCCATGGCTGCGGACTTCGCGTCCCTTCGCCGCTTGTTCGCCGTTCGCTCGTACTTCCGTGCTCTCGCTCTTTCGCCCGCTCGCCCGTTCGATCTTTCCCTTCGCTCGTTCTCTCGCTCGCTCGGTCGCTCGTTCGCTCGCTCGCTTAATCGTCGCTTCACTCAGTCGCTCGCTCGAGGTTCCCAGACGGAATAGGACGATTTTGTCCTGTTGTCGCGGGGACATCGGCTCGAAGGCCACTCACTCGCGGGACCTCCCAGGGAGCCTTGCGCGGTCCCGCCGCCGTGCCCCGCCGTCTCGCCGAATCTTCCCCTGTCGCGACCGCTGTCGCGCCTCCCCCCGCATTCGCGGGCACCCCGCTCTCACGGGGTTCCGCCGCCAATTCCCAAATCTAGCCTTAATTATTTACCCCGTAACGGACGCTTCAAGCTGCCACGTTATAAGTGTCCTAACAGATAAAGGTACAAATTGTTCTTCCTCAACCGCTCAATGAGAGAAATCGTCTGCTCACCAGGCGATTCTCACTGTCCACAAAATATCGACGCTCGTACACAGAATAGTCGGATGTGCGTCGTTGTGCGTGAGTATCGCTTTGCTCGCTGTCGTCAAATAGTTTGGAATAACGTTTCAAATTGTCCTCATATACATCGCTCGTATCCACTGAATCGCTGGTTGTTGCGCGAATGTCTTCAATGTTCCTGATGACATTGTCGTCGTCGTCGTCGTCGTCGTCGTCGTTATTGCTTCCCCTAGTACAATGTGGTGGATTAAACTAGTCCATCAGACTGACCCATTGCACCGGATCATCGTAGTCATCGTCACTACGACAAATTTTGCTATGTTCTATGGCGTCGTACACTTCCTGGTAGTTGCAATCCGTAGCGTTGTCGATATTTCGCGGTTCTTCGACGACATTCGTTACTAATGCAGTGGCCGAGTTGTGTGATGGAGGAACCACTCGATGAGCGACGTTGTTCGCGAGAGATGATATCATAAACTTGTTTGATGTCCGTGTACGCTGCTTCTTCGTCGGACAACTCTTTTTGAAGAAGAAATACGATGGAAGCCGCAGTTGCCACAGCGATACCCGTTTCGTCTTCTCGGTCATTGCGATTGTGTCCAGCTTGGTGTTGTCGGCGTTGAGGCCATTGGTGGCGATATCGGACACAGCATTGGTCTTGCGATCTATTGCCACTGTCTTCGTCGTCGTCGTCGTCACTTGGCTTCTGTCCGATATGTTGGACGTCTCTGCATTCAGATTCTCGGAGTTCAGAATCGCCGCCGTCGTCTTCACTTGTGATGGTGGTGTACATTTCGGCACCGTCACTATTGTACTCTGTAGGATGGGCGAGTTGTTTAGAAACGAACCACACCTCTTGAGAAAGACGTCGTAGTCGCACAGTGACAAGATAAAACGACGGTCCAACTCGATCTCACGTTCAAGGCGATGGATCGATATTACTGTATCAGGCGGTAACAATTTGTACGATAAATGGCTCTGTGATGACGTAGTTTTAAGGGATTTGCCGTCCCGCCAGATCAAACGTTAACGTCCACTCAAGGCGTATTGCACGAATATATGATTAAATAAACTGCCTAATTTGCTTTGAGAAAAATCGTTTAGGCGAATACAGTGAGTCTTTGAGTGCATATCTTTGCCTACTTGAAGCCACATTCCGTCGTATCCAATGTTCGCGTCATTGAACCTATCGTCGTCGTTACAATCGTCGTTTGTTTCGTCGCGTTGCTTTCGCTGTCGCCGCGACTCGAGATAGGCTCACCATTTTGTAGAACCGGCCATTAGTTCGTGATGCAGATCTAGAGTTTCAAATGACACTCGTCGAGCAAATAGCTCGTATGTCAGAAATAGTACGAACGGTAATAGACGCTCGTCGTCGCGCGGAAAAGCGACACCGCGAGTAGACAAGGTCTGATAGCGCGCCGAATTGGACAAGATTATCAGAGTCACGATGCGATTGTTCAGATCGACGCGAACCAGGCACTGGCGAATCTCATTGTCTTGCCTTGGAGGGTCACGGGTGTAAACCAGTCGAGTGCAATGAATCGTGCTTCGCATCCACGTAATAATATCTTGGCGATATTCTTCAGTGCGGTGCAATCATCATGGCACAGCACACCATTGTTACGACTCTCAAAGCGCACATTCGTTACCTCGTCTAGCCATTTTCCACCCGGGCCGGATATGAACAGACCGCTTTGTAGCACAGAGTCATATGAGTAATACGCTACATGTTTCGCGACGCTATTTCGACAACGGTATCGCGCGCATAATGATTCGAACATGTAGAGCCAACGTTTATTTCTGTTAACCCATGGAGTCTCCACGGACGAGGACGACGAAAAAGACGACATTGCTGCGCGATTGTGTGTGTGTGTGTGTGTGTTAAATGACTGACCAACGATCGACTGATTCAGTATGCTGTCACTCGAGAGTTTCTTACTTTTATAGCCATGGAGAGGCCGGGGGAGGGAAGATGGGAAAAAGCATAGGAGAGGCGCAAGCGTGCGAAGGATAGTTGGGGTTTCAGGACGGGAGACTCATTAAATTTTGTCACGCGTCATTTGAGATGTCCACGGATACATGCGAGTTCTCAACGAATATCAAAATCTGTCGATTGTACACGACATGCGACAGACAACACTACGATCAACATACGATCAACTCCCTCCACCGGGGCGGGTAAAACCATAGATATAGTATACCTAGACTACGTGTCCGAGGAGTGGGAGTATAGCTCACGTAGAAAAGGATATACTCTGCTTTTACTGTGCTCTTCCTCTCTCCCCTCTCTCTCTCTCTCCTTCTCTCTCGCGCTCTCTCTCTCTCTCTCTCTCTCTCTCTCTCTCTCTCTCTCTCTCTCTCTCTCTCTCGAACATTCTCGATGAAAGGGGAATAGGGGAGGTTGCTAATCTGCACGACAGTACAGCCGCTGTTTTTTTATTTTTTTTCCGATATTCCGATCGGATTGATTGATTTCGATAGTGATCAACCTAGATTACTGTGCCTTCAGTTCATCCCGACATATGTACCCGAGGTATAGACGCTGTACTGTCGTACAGGTTAGCAACTGCCCCTCCGCGATTCCCCTTCCATCGAGAGTGTGCGAGAGAAATGCATAGTAAAAACAGAGTGCATTCTTTTCTACTTCTAGCTATACCCCCCCCCTAGAAATTTGGGAGAACGCGCAGTCTAGTATACTATGTCTAGGTATACTATGGGTAAAACTATGTTTTTTCCAGGGTTTGTCCGAAACAACGAACGCGAAACTAACACACATTTGAACGACGGCGGTGGCGGTGGTCATCGAGTATTCGCATGAATGCTCTTTGATCACGGCGGCAAAATGAAAACGGCGCATATTTTTGCGCGTCGCGACGCTCTTCCCGGATAATTGATACGGACCAGAAGGTTTATTTTGGAACAGAAGATGCCGTACTGCGTAAACGCAACAGCGCATCCTTGTTTATACACAGGATGTTTCAGACTACCCGGATAACCCGATTTTTTTGTAAACGCGACATTTTAGAGAAAAATGTTTCGAACAAAAGTTGTAGGGTTTCAGAGAATTCATTTACTGATGCTACAAATTTGACCTTGGGATGACCTTCAAAAGCCCAGTCAAGATCAACATAAAAATCTTAAATGAAAACTCAAATTTTTTATTACACTGTCCTTTTCTAGCAATTAATCTGAACAACTTTTGTCTGAAACATTTTTTTATCTGCTTAATATTTTTTTGAGATATTTGAGGAGAACCTTCTCAATATTTAACTCACGATATCTCGCTAGCTATTTGTCGGAAGAAAAAGTGGTAGTAGACTTTTTTACTCTATTTGGTCTCTAGAATATATTGCAACAATAGTATCCTAATTTTTTATTTTAGTTATTATAACTTGTCGACTTTTGGAAATTTCTAAATCGTCAAATTAACAAAAAATTAGGGTACTATTGTAGCAATATATTCTACAGACGAAATAGAATAAAAAAGTCTAATACCACTTTTTCTTCCGACAAATAGTTAGCAATGTATCATAAGTTAAATGTTGAAAGAGTTTTCCTTAAATATCTCAAAAAATATTAAGCAAATAAAAAAATGTTTCAGACAAGAGTTAAAATTAATAGGTAGAAAAAGATGATATAATGAAAAATGAGGGTTTCTATTAAAAATAATAAGTTGAACTTGATCTGACCTTGGCAATGCCAGTCAAAGCCAAATTTATATGATCAGTAAATACATCGTATTGAGCCTTATCACTTTTGTCTGGGGCACTTTTCCGTAAAACTTATATCTTTCGAGATTTTTAAAGGTTTCCATACTTTTCACTCACTCTGTATCATCATTGGCACATATGAGATTCGACAGAACTACGTGCGCGTGGAATGCGCGGACTCTCTGATGCCGCACATCTTTTCTCGCACAAGTGTCTCAAGAGCAATTTTGCGAGTGTTTCTTCCCTAAACTTTCGCGCGACATAGGTACCATATGTGATTTAGAAATCGCATCTCACGATCGAGTCGTTTGATAGCAATTTCGTCGTCGTCGCTCATTACTTCCGTTATCAAACCGTTAAACGCGAAGAAATTGATATTGTCGATTGAGAACTCGACGCAAACGCCGCCGGCATCGTTACCATCATCATCATCATCGTCGTCGTCGTCGTCGTCATTATCGTTTCTAAGTCGAAAATTTAGTTCGTTGCCCAAACGAGGCGCCATATCAAATCACTCGGCGTAGAACGACAAGTCTGCGGAATTTTGTATAGTGATACATATGGCTCAGACGACTGCCGCGGTAGCGGCAGCGGACCCCTCCCCCTCCATGACGCATAAGAGGGAGGGGAGTGAAGCTTGTTTCGCGTTGCGAATGTACAGCCACTATAGCCACACATAGAAATGATCGATGAATCGTGCAAATGATCAGCAGCAGCAGCAGCAGTAACAATAACAAAACATGACATGATTTATCCTCTTAGTCCACGTTAATACGATCTTGTGCGTAATTCGCTCAAACGAACAAACAGAAATACGGAAGCGTCAACGCATTGTCGCGGTTTGTTGTTTTGAAACCCTCGAAAGCGATAGTATCGCACGTTGCTATTGGCTGGTGCGCAAACGGCGACAAATTGCTTGAATCGTTCAGCGAGCGCGCGCCAAAACGAGTCGTTCAGGCACGTTTCGCCGGTAAGTCTCAGCAAGAGAGAACCATCGCGTTTCAGCGCGCGATCCAAAAAGCCTATCGTTGAAGCGTCCAATAATTCACGTTCGCTCGCGACAAATGCAAGATCCACTTTTGGCAGACGCACGTCTTCGACATCGTAAGACTTTCGTGGCGTGAAGCTCAACATCTTTTCTCTAACCATTCGTACCATCAGTGTAACGTCCTGCGACGTTCTCTCCACCATATCATTTTTTCGCCTCTACATTAAAAGGCCAGCGAGACATATAGGTAGATTCAACCATAGAGGGTAATTGTTACTATTAAAATTTATCGATAAAAGTTCATATCTTTTAAAATAATAATAATTTTAGAAAATCGCGCGGTGCGATTTAAGGCTCCTTCAAAGTATTACAAATTATGTCCTAATAAAATTTCTGTAAAATCGATAGTTTAGAAGTTATGGCTATTTGAATGTCTCGACCAATCAGGAAAAGGCATGTTTTTCTCAGTAACTATAAGGCCTAGAAGAAAAATCTTAATTGCTAACAATAGCATTAAAAGACCTCTATTTAACGACCATATTAACATTTTGAAAAACATTAACAATTAATAAGAAACCAACAATGTTACTTACCAGTAGACTTCAGAAAATTCTAAAATTCATACGTAGGGACTATTGGGACATCAGTAATGCGTACCTTCCGTGAAAATTAAGAAAAGTCAATTTAAAATATTTTTAACACCTACGTACATAGAGAACATTTTAGTGAAACATAAGCAAATGTCAAAACCTCAGAATATTAATTACAAAAGGAAATAATGCCAAACGAAAACAATTAATTCTTGCCCACAAACAGAGAATCCTTCTGACAGTACATTCTCAAAATTTGGTAATTTTTACTTAAAATTTAATAAACCTCATTTATTTAAGTTCAGGGGTCGTTTAAATACCCTATTTAGCTTGGAAATCCACCATTTTTGCCTTGGTCACGTTTAAATACTTTATTTAATTTAATTTAAGCCTTCTGTCCACGTTCAAGCTCCTTTTAAATATTGCACTCTTTTAAATTCGTTCGTACAGTACAACGGCTTGAACTCATCACTAATAATAAAAATTAATTGTTCATCGAATCTTCTATTACCATAAGCTTCTATAAGGTCTAAAAGTCGGTAATTTATACATAAGAACCGTTTATAACAATTGTTAATTAATTACCGACGCCAATAATAACGAAACCTACCCAAGGGATCTATCTTACCGACATACGTAAGTAGAGAGCCCTATGGTAGAACTCAGCCTTGCCGAGAAACATTAATTTAACAACAGTAATAATAAGGATCCCTGTAATAAGAAATCCTAATTTTCCAGTTAACAATATTATAAATCTCTACACTCTAAAACCCACTGTTAACAATATGCATTTCTTATAATAATTCTTAATAACCACATTTAAACATTAATAACAAATATCTCTTTTATTATAACACATGCATATTGTCTTTATAAAAATCATAACTAATTAACATTATAACTTTCTATTACACTATTCATATAATACTAAATTAGGCGTATATTATAACCTTAAGAACCACACATATATAATATTAACCATTTCTTTTTATTAAATTATAATATTATAAGGCATAAATAATTACGAGCACATATAAATTAATAAGTCAGACTGGCGACAGGAAGTCTCAAAGATAAGGCACGCACGCAGCCGGGCCACCGAAGGTGCTCTGGAATCCCCGAGTAACCCGAGCCCATATCAGGTAACATAGGGCATCCTGTTGACCACGCTCCTTATCACATCCGGCGGCGCGCCGAGATGTCTCGATGCCCCGTCAGCATCACGCCACTCAGTCCCACTCTGAAAAACCTTGAACGCTCCTACTCTGGATCCCTCTCGTATAATCCCATTACTCCTACCATATAGCCTACCCCACTCTTGAGTTCCATTGTCCGGACCGAACGAGGCCCCGGGAGCAGCTCCCACCGCAGAGTCGACATCGGAAGTTCATACAGTACAGACGTGCCTCTTAGGAGAGCCTCCAAGACATCTTTGTTAATTTGACGCAAAGAGGAAAAGTGTCTCTGAGCGACCGTGCCACCACGGACAACGGTCGTCTCGCATAAGAGCCTCTTCCTACGCTCCTTCAGAGCCTTTGCCTTGTGCTATTCAAAATCTGGAAGATTTCTTAGGAAACTTGCCAGAACATCCACGGTGTTTTATAATACTCAAAGTGTGCGGATAAGTCGACTCCCCGCTCGAGTTGTGCCGTGGCTAGAGTGGTCCTAACAGTATTGAGAGTATTCTGGAATAAAAAAGCCTGTTCTTTGAGATTTCTCTGCAAAAGAACTACTGAATGAATGAACTACTGAAATAAATAGTAAGTATATAATATTTTAATGCACAACACTCACATACACCGCGTTTCGCGCAAGTGAAATACAATCGCGATCTAAGCCTTAGGAACATTGTTACGCGAGTGAACCAGTGACGTTTCATCATACGCCAAGTCGAATTATTTAATAGATACAATAGCGTCACGCTGAAATTTTCGTTCATGTCGGTTCATAACTGCCTTACATAAGGATCATTCATTATAATCCGAATAGTGTATTATCTACGTTTAGTTGTCAAACCGCTCTTAGAATTTCGTTCCGATTTCCTTAGGATACGCTATACAAGCTAGTATATATATAAAGAGAGAGAGAGAGAGACAATCTTCAGATTCTTCTTTTTCTAAATCGTGATTACGAAATCCCAGTGTCTGTCAACGCAGTGAACTACGCTCACACACTTATTATTCCTTTTCCATTCCTCCTTGCGGGCGCACGACATCGGTGCCAAGCACAGATTCACGCGCGCACGGCGTCGGTGCCAAGCACAGAGCCGTATTGGTATAGTCAGAATCCTTATCAACAGTGGCATCCCACCACTCTGACATCGTCTCCAGGCGAATTCCTTACGCCGGAGACTCTGCTTTGAAAATCTGCTTACTCCAACCTCCTAGGCCTTCACCTCGTTAATAGACATTGAATAAAATAAAAATTACAATTATCTCGTAACAAGGACTCACAGAGACGTTCCTTCATGTTAGCCTTCTATCTATCTCTCTCATTAGCTATTTTAGTTATAAGACATTTATATGCCTTTATAATTTCATGTATAATTATGTACTTGATATAATATTCCCACTGTTTCCACTGTAACCTGCACTTGCACATATAAAATATACTGCGTTCTGCTATTATCTATGCTGCTACCATTATCCGTAAAGACTATTCTATATTAAACAATCAAGTTACTAAGGTTTCAGATTAATAATTCTTTTACAATCTCATTGTTTATTTAGACGAAAGTATATTCTTAATAACGACAAGATCTTGACATTATCCATTATAAAAGCTGGAATAATATAAATCATTTCATGAAGTGCATCCTTCCCCACCCACATATATATATGTATATGCATTTATTGTATTGTAACTGATTTTATTGTGTATGTGTAGACGTGTGCCATTGCATCGGCATACGCCTTAATTACCTCACTGTATTACTTGCTATTGTATAATTTCATTAAAGTCACCGATTCTCTTGTACAACGAACATATGCCATTGCATCGGCATACAATCCTTCAATATTTTTTACTAAGCATTTTAATCTTATGCAGCATCCTTGTTTTATCGGCAGCCCTTTTCCTCTTATTCGAGCATTTTCTTGAAAGGAAGATATTAAGCATTCATAAATCTTTGTCCTTTTTATTCAGTTACTTAAATCAATTGGTGCCGTAACATCTCTTGCCAGAGGAATTTATAGTTCATTAACCATTAAATCTTACATTATGAATCTTACGTTATTAAGCATAGATCTTGCTCACCTTTAGGGAAGCGCCTTACTGGAGCTACCCGCCTCTATCCTTGTCCAGACTGAGGAGCGCCTTACGGGTGCCTCTCGGCTCAAGCATCCTATCCATCCCGTCCAACTCATAAGACCACCCCTTTTCCATCAAGATCAGAAAATTTAACTTGTGAATTAATAACCTGTACAGTGCTTAGCATCCTTCAATCTCAGGGGCGCAGCTGACAGCCGCCACCCGCCTCAATTATCCTTCTCCTACAATCCGCATAACCTAACCCTGCCAAAGCATGGTAGTAAGCATTAATTATTAGTACTTTTACAGTACTCTGGCAACGGATAACTAAAGTCACAAGAGTCCTTTTCACTCAATAATTAATTTTATCAATTGCTATTTTAACTTGTCCGACCAAAAATGTTATTCTTAAACTCAATCCGTTAGATGCCAAATAAACATCGCGGGGGCGTTAAACAGAAGGCAAGGCAGCTACGTAAGGAAGCTTGCCGACGAGCGGCCCTGTTGTCTCAACACATGGACCCCACCAAACCCCGTATAATACAAGATATCACGGGGCACGATCTAGTTCCTCCATCGTACATCAAGTTTTTATTACAAAACAGACTCATAAGCACATTTAAATACGCTCCACGTCCATTACATTCCACACAAAGACACTTCATTCCGGATTCGCATTCTTTACCAAGCTCTTACAGGGCTCACACGCGCAACCCTCGGCTGGTTAAACAGCGTTCGACGACAGAAACTCTAGACATAGAATTGATAGATTTAACACAGGACGACACTTTCAACAACAAGACAGCCACCTACATTTACCAACTGGAATCCTATTCTCTCACTGGAACTCCTCGCAAATTACCGTACCACCTTCATTACTTCCACCGGGCAGGGTAACTGTACATTCTCTCAACACTTCATTGTAACTCATTACCAGCAGCTATATAATGTAAACCACATTTGTATTCATTAATTATATAACTATAAGTATTATCACTCATTTATATTACACTTTTAACTATCATATTGTCTCATTGTTAAATAAACAATTATTTAGTCTCTATTCCTATCAATAGCCATAATCTTTATATCACCTACAATCACCATATTTCCCCCTTTCACCATCTGTCCGGAAAAGCTCTCGGCATCCCAGGCAGTGCCGGTGTAAGCAGGTAGGCCTAAATAAATAGAGAGCAGGCGGATCACGATCCCTAGGGAGACGCGAGACGTTACACAACAACAACTTTTGGTGGCAGCGGTGGGATAGGCCAAAGTTTCGGAATAGGGGGAACATTTTACGTTTCTTACACAACCTCTTAGGAGCATCCTCTTGTTTACCGTTGATCCTAGCCTTATCTCTAGAATACGTTGATAACTTTTTGTATATACTTAGAACGTTCTTCTTTTAGGAGTTAGAATTTTCTTACAACCCTCGTACATTTAGGTGAAACTCGTGGGGTTTCTCGAACTCTTAGGAGCATTTCTTTTGCATAATATAGATCGTAGTTTCATTTCGCAATGGCATATCATACGCGTTCAAATAAATCTTTGTCCGGGACGGACAAGTCGCAATCAGAATCAGAAGAACAGGGACAGGCCCTGACAGCGATCGAGGTAGACATTCTTACCAAACGCATGGGCGAAAAGGAGAAAATTATACGCGAACAAAGCGAAGCCCTTCAGGCGCAACAGCTAGATTTAGAAAGACGACAAGCAGAAATTGAAGCACGGGAATCGACACATCTAAGCTCTCCTACCGACATATTAAATTTAGTCAAACTAATAGAAATCATGCAACGGGATTTAGCGAGTCTCAGAGAAATACCCTCACACATACAGCATTTAGATAGGCAAGTAGCTTCCTTGCAAAGCCAACGCGAACACACTAACGCACGCACTCCACAAGTGAGTCCTCGACAGGCATCTCCGCGTCATCACGAACCAACCACGTGCCCTCCTCCTCCAAATTCACCTGTCGATGCCCCATTTATTCGTTTGAAAGATATAGCTGATTCAATTCCTAAGTACGATGGACAACGGATGTCCGTATTCCAATTTTGTAAAACATGCGAGAGAGCACTCGATTTAATACCCACGTCACACGAACCTTACCTATGTCAACTAATTTTAAGTAAACTGCAAGGACACGCATACACTGCTGTAGAAGGCTCACGTTATGATAGTGTCGCGGAATTATTGCAAAAATTAAAATTAATATTCGGGCCAAATAAATCTCTCAATCAATATAGAGGCGAATTAGGCAATGCGTATATGAAGCCTCAAGAATCAATTTTTGATTATATCGCGCGGATAAAAGAATTACGCACAGCCATTTTAGACTGTGAATTAGTACAAAACCGACACTTAGACAGATGGATAATCGACACTGTGGACAGGGACACATTAGAGAGTTTTGTCAATGGCCTACCGTCTGATTTACTAATTCGGGTTAAACTCGAGGGATACGAAGACTTAGAGGAGGCCTTTACTAAAGCCATACAATTATCTAAAACACTAGAGACTGAGACAAGTAGGCGCAAATCTTCTTTTCCAAATCGACCACTCCCTTTAGCGCGACAGGACACAAACCCCTTCAATTCGAGCCCTCAATTTAACCCCTCCTATCAAAACAATCAACCTCGCCAAATACTGCAGCGATCGCCAATCCCCTTCGTGAAACCTCTGATTCCAGGGCAACCAGGACCCAATGCCCCTTCACTTACTCTATGTCGCTATTGCAAAGCCCCCGGACACATAATGTCCGAGTGCCGTAAATTAGCTTATAGGCGGTCACTAGAAAATACAAGCACGCCCGCGCAAGCCGCCGCTCCGGAAAACGCGACCCGTGTCCCGGTCCAGAGCGATGCCCGCCGCGACACGGAACAGACAGGGCGTCCTATTCAAAAGTTGGTTTGTCACATCCGCACTACCAATTGTAAGAGGAAGCACCACACAAAATTTTTTTTTTCTCTCTCCCTTCTTTCCCTGGAATCACCATAAATTTTTCTAAGTCCCTCGACCCTAAATTTTTCTAAGTCCCTCAACCCAAAATTTTTCTAAGTCCCTCGAACATAAATTTTTCTAAGTCCCTCAACCCAAAATTTTTCTAAGTCCCTCGACCCTAAATTTTTCTAAGTCCCTCAACCCAAAACTTTTCTAAGTCCCTCGGCCGAGAATTTTTCTAAGTCCCTCCGCGCCGAAATTTTCTAAGTTCTAATTTCCAAACCCCCACTACCTTCCCACTCCAGAGGAAAATTCGGCGGCTCGGGAAAGCCGCAGCTCAGGGACCGCGGAGCGCCCGAGAGTCAGTCTCAGTCGTGCAGTGATCTGGTGCAGTGCTTCCTCCATCCCTCCTAGGGTCTAGTATAAGTGCTAAATCTAACTTAGAATATTTTCGTGAGTTTTAACTTAGAATATTTTCGTGAATACGAACTTAGAATATTTTCACTGAATCTAACTTAGAATATTTTCGTGAGTTTTAACTTAGAATATTTTCGTGAATACGAACTTAGAATATTTTCACTGAATTTAACTTAGAATATTTTCGTGAATACGAACTTAGAATATTTTCACTGAATCTAACTTAGAGTATTTTCGTGAATACGAACTTAGAATATTTTCACTGAATCTAACTTAGAATATTTTCGTGAGTTTTAACTTAGAATATTTTCGAGAATACGAACTTAGAATATTTTCACTGAATCTAACTTAGAATATTTTCGTGAGTTTTAACTTAGAATATTTTCGTGAATACGAACTTAGAATATTTTCACTGAATCTAACTTAGAATATTTTCGTGAGTTTTGACTTAGAATATTTCCGTGAATGTGAACTAAGAATATTTTTACTAAATCTAACTCAGAATATTTTCGTGTATCCATTTTAGTTAAAATATACTCTTGTTAACCGATTCAAGGTTAGACTCACTCTCCCATCTCCTCCCATCCCCGACCGCTAACGCATTGGAATCGCCTAGCTGATAACTGGCCGCCGATTCTTCAAGGTATTCGCATCACTAGAATAGGGGCGTATAGGCTGCGGCTCGATCGCACCGCCCATCCGTAGACGCACAGGTTGCGGCTCGATCGCACCGTCTACTAGTTACTCGAAGGCGCATAGGTTGCGACTCGATCGCACCGCCTGACAGAATAGGGAACTCCGAATTAACCACACGAATACAGCTGGCCGGAGTCACGGGAGTGATTCTAAATGCGCCCTGTACGCAGGGGTGGTCGTAAGAAATTCATCAAAAAATTAGAATACCAACTAAAGCATGGACAAGCGTACCACCCTTACCTAGGTGTCGAGCCCACCAACTCCGCTCCCGACAAGGGGCATCCTCGCTCCACTGAACCCCCTCGCTCTCCAGAATCTCCTCAGTCGCCCGTGCCAGAGCACCCGAAAGCTACCGCTCGCAAACCATACAGTGTTAGCAAGATCGATTGCGATACTCATCCGCGATTACCGATCATTCGACGCGGATTCTCGCCACGAGACCCGAGGCCTGCTTTCTACCGTCGACTGCGTGCAGAGATCCTGCACTACTACTACGGAGCATCTACCCCGCCTCACACCCTCCGCACCTGTAACGAGAAAACTCCGACCCTCGAACAGCTTCGTGGGCACGTGCGCAACTCCATGACACAGGTGTGCCAGATCATTACATTGGATTAAGGGAACTGGTGAGTGCCATTTGCTCTATACTCCGCGGAACATCGTGTCGAGCCCGACAGATCGCGCGTATCCCTGGGGAGAATCACGCGATTCGTTTGACCCAAAAATTGCGATCTAGCCCCGCGTCCAGGCCCGAGCACCTGCAGCCTAGCATCGCAGCCGCGGCCGACCGGGACGTAACAGGTTCAATTTCAGGAGGAACCCGGAACCTCCAACGCATAAATTTAAATACAATCTCAGGAGACGTCCCGAACGTCATGCTTTCGTCGCCGAACCTTAACAAAACTGCTCTTTTTATGATCGACTCAGGATCCGCCGTGAACTTAATTCGACGCGATCTTTTAGACTCTGGCGTGCACGTAAATAATGACGTACAATTGACTCTACAAGGCATCTCACCTAAACCGATAATTACCATGGGATGTCTACAAATTACAATTCTCGGGAAACTTACTAACTTCCACGTGCTGCCAGATGAATTTCCTTTTAGAGAACACGGAATCTTAGGAAACGAGTTCTTTAAACAACACAACGCAAGTATCGATTATCACAATAAACGCGTCCGGTGCGAACAAATTAGTATACCTTTCATAGAGGAAGAATCCTTTGTGATACAACCACGTACCGTCGCTCCTTTCCACGTCATTATTTCTAACCCTGAGAAATCCAGTGGTTATATTCCTCTCCTGAATGTTGCACAGGGAGTTTATTTAGGAAACGCCCTTATTTCTAATTCTAATGGCAAAGGCCATCTTCCTATATTCAACACCACAGAATACAGACACACTATTCCAATTCCGGTAACGGAACTTCAAGATTACGGTACACCGGATATCGCGGAAATCTCTCACCTAGGTATAGATTTACTCCGCGATGCAGAAGCCACAGGTCCTCTTGGTGCCGTACATCAGGTTCCTAATTCCGATCTCGTTTCTTCTACTCTTTTACACACTCCGGATACGCAATCGAGCGAACGTTTAGGCACGTCACCCGGCTGCGGTGCCGATGATATTTTAGAATGTCGCACGGCCTCAGGTCCTCTTAAACGCACACGTACACCGGATACCACGGGAAGGTCGTACTCAGGTACTGACGCGATCCGCGGTGCTGACGCCTCTTGCAGACAGGCGAATGCTACAGGTCCTCTAGAACACACATCCTCACAAGTTAAACACTTTAAATCTCGTTTTAATTTCGTGAATCAAATAAACACAACGGATACACAGTCAGAACCTTGCTTAGGAACGGTAAATGTCTGTGGTACCGGCGATACCTTAGGGCATCCCTCGGTCTCTGGTCCTCTGTCTCATGCACACCGCCCACTCAATTCCAATTCCTGTAATAATTATTCTCACTGTTTATCGGATACGCACGCGACTAGTAACTTAGGTACAATCGTTTGCGGTGCTGTTGATGTACTAGAGTCTGATACGGCCGCTGGTCCTCTCTCATCTCGCAACGCGCGAATTTTGCAACTACTACGTCTCTCTCATCTCAATCGCGAAGAAGCACGGAATATTGAGAAACTAGTACTAAATCACGCTGATAAGTTCCACATTCCCGGTGAAACCTTAGGGATCACCAACGCCGCGCATCATTACATAGTTACAACAGACAATGCCCCGGTTCACGTAAAACAATACAGATTCCCTCCCGTCCATAAAGAAGAGGTAGACAAGCAGGTGACCGATTTACTAAAAAATAATATTATCGAACACTCTACTTCCCCTTATAACTCTCCCTTGTGGATAGTTCCTAAGAAACCAGATTCGAATGGAAACAAACGATGGCGCATGGTAATAGACTATCGCCTGTTAAACGAAAAAAACTATAGGAGACGCTTATCCTCTTCCGAATATTACTGATATTCTAGATCAACTCGGTAGTGCAAAATACTTCTCTGTTCTTGATTTAGCGTCAGGTTTCCACCAAATCCCTATGTTTTCTGAAGACGCTCCCAAAACCGCCTTTTCTACTCCTTACGGGCACTATCAATTTAAGAGAATGCCATTCGGTCTTAAGAATGCGCCCGCAACCTTTCAACGGCTGATGGACAATGTACTATCAGGCCTTCAAGGCAACGAATTATTCGTTTATATGGACGACATTGTTATTTACGCTAATTCCTTGCATGAACACGAAATCAAATTCAATAAACTAATGAATAGATTACAAAAGGCAAATTTGAAACTACAACCTGACAAATGCGAATTTCTACGCCGAGAGGTAGCATACTTAGGCCACATAATAGGATCCGACGGTGTTCGACCGGATCCGGAAAAGATAAAATCTATAAAAGAATTCCCTACCCCGCGCACTCAAAAGCAAATTAAGCAATTTCTCGGATTGGCCGGATACTATCGACGATTTATACCTGATTTCTCGAAAACTGCTAAACCTTTAACGGATTTATTGAAGAAAGATAAGGAATATATATGGCGCCCAATTCAACAACACGCGTTCAACATCCTTCGAGAATCCTTGTGCTCGCATCCTATACTCCAATATCCAGATTTCACAAAACCTTTTAATCTTACAACTGATGCGTCTGGCTATGCCATCGGAGGCGTTCTTAGTCAAGGTCCTATCGGACAGGATCTTCCTATTGCTTATACTTCACGCGTCTTGAACCCCGCGGAACAAAATTATTCTACCATTGAAAAGGAATGTTTAGCCATCGTATACTGTGTTCAATATTTCAGACCCTATTTGTATGGGCAAAAATTTAAGATAATCACCGACCATAAACCACTTATGTGGCTTCAGTCGATAAAAGATCCTTCATCCAGATTATGGAAGTGGAAAACGAAACTCGCTGAATATGAATATGAAATACAGTACAAAAAAGGGACTTTGAACAGCAATGCTGATGCCCTTTCACGAAATCCTATTGTTACCACTCTACCCTTGAATTTTAACAACGAAGACTCCAATGAATCACTTTTTACATTTCCCCCGGAGCAACAAAATCCTAATACTAATGAGAGTGTACATCCTTCATCATCCCGAGACACACCTGACCCTGTACCGGTTATAGAACCACCCAGGGTACACACTCCTGTTATACTACAAAATACCCACGTCATACCAGAAATCGACACTGACGACGAATCTTTATTATCGGACCATCTGGACGACAGCTCTGACTCTAGCGAAGAAATATTTGATGCCCTCTCCATACCCGCCGAAATAGGCGACATCGTAAGAAATCCTACCCTATTAAAAGTTAAACTCACTCGAGACTCCCTGATGTCACAAAAGGACAATCACGTAGTGTTTATAAAAGGTGACGGTACACCTTTCGATAATGGTTCAAACGAGTACGAGAAAACAAACAAACTGCCAAGCTATACCAATATTATCCTTGAAAGAGCTAAAGTAAACTCTATAGGGAAAAATGTTCTCATATCTTTACCAGTAAAGCTAGATGACAGAATAATGATAGAGCACGAGAACATAAAGAATTGTATAAAATCTCTTGTAATGTAGTAAACGAAATGCAACTAAAATCTTTTTCTATCAGACGAACACATTATTTAGACGCGATCCCTTGGGGATTATGTGCAACGACAAATTTTGAAACACTTTGAGTACATCCTTGCGAATTACAATATGCGAAGAGATAATACAGA
>NW_020229930.1:0-31660 GCF_003227715.2 Harpegnathos saltator
CCCGGTGCCCGGGCATGCCCGCATCCCCCCGGCAAGGGGGAGCCTCCGAGTTCCCCCGGAGGAGCACCATATGGCACGGGCCGACGGAATATGACATCGTCGGCACAGGCCTCCCGCCCCCTACACGCGCCCTGACCACCATCTCTGGTGGCCAGACCGCTTTCGGGGGTCCCACACCTCCGACAATGTGGGCACCGTGCAGAGCGCCGCCACGCGGGGGGCCCATGGAAGGAGATAGTTCACCGGTGTCGCACCCCACCGGGAACGTCTCCCCCATGGCAGCCAGCGTGCTCGCGCCGCCCGAGGGTCCGCTTTAGGGTGATGCGATCGCATTCCCTCGGGCACAGCACACAGGGGCTCCGACCCCGCCTCGGAATACGTCCGAGCGGCCCGGAGCACCCCTCCACCCCCCGGGTACCGCGAGGGGTTCCAAACCCTCGCGGTGTGCAGACCCGGGTGTGGGTACCTCTCTCCGCCTGGCCGTGGCCAGGACGGATGAGGGAGAGGATCGTTCCCTTCGGCTGCCGGAGCACCGGCGTGCAATGCCTCCGGGAATGAGTCCTCTGATCGGCGCATGAGGGTGTCTCGACCCAGACCTCGGAATACGTCCGAGCGGCCCGAGACACCCCTCCACCCCCCGGGTACCGTGGGGCAAGCCCCACGGTGTGCAGACCCGGGTGTGGGTTCCTCTGTCCGTCCGACCGAGGCCGAACGGGTGAGGGAATTCGGGGAGTCCACCTTCGAGACGAAGGTGGGGTCCTCTCCCCTCGTCACCCTAGGGTGCCCCGACCCAGACCTCGGAATAAGTCCGAGCGGCCCGGGACATCCCCTCCACCCCCCAGGTACCGTGGGAATAGTCCCGCACGGTGTGCAGACCCGGGTGTGGGATCCTTCGTTCGCCCAGCCGTGGCTGGGACGAGCGAGGGAGAGAGATCCTCCCCTCTTCGGCTGCCGGAGCACCGGCGTGCAATGCCTAGGAGGGTGGGATCTCTCAGGACGCGGCAGCGTACCCCGACCCCGACCTCGGAAACGTCCGAGCGGCCCGGAGTACCCCTCCGCATCTCAGGCACCACGGGGGAGGAGGATCCCCATGGGGTGGAGCCCTGGATGCGGGTACGTCCCTCCGCCCCGGTCTAACCGTAACGGTCCAACCGAGGCGGGAGGAAAGGGTTCTCTCTCTTCGGCTGCCGGCTAACACCGGCGTGCAATGCCTCGGAGAGAGAGGTCCCCTTCCTGGAGCGAGTGTGGAGGAGGTCATCCCTGTCGGCTGCCGGAGCACCGGCGTGCAATGCCTTCAGGGATGATGATCTCCTCCCACCCGCTCTGTGACCGTGCTGGTCATGGACCAGGCTGGTCACTCAGCCCGGTCGGGTGCTCTTGGTCCAGTCCCTCCGTACAGACCACTCCGGCTTGGTAGAACCTGCCAGGGGCCGAAACCCCCGCCGGCACAGCTCTGTACATCATCGGGACCTTCAAGCCTCCCCACCACGTCAAGGTGGCACCCACGGGGAGGACTGGAGGTAACCTAACCTTTTTTTTTTTTTTTTTTTTTTTTTTTTTGACGAGGAGGAAATCCATCATGGATACCCTGACCCTCGGGGAAGGGCCAGGGTTATGCCGGACTCCTACCGGCTAAAACCTCCCCGGGTGGCGCTGCGAAGGGACTTGGTTCGGGGCCCCGGTGCCGTGTAACTGCTTATCGGGGCCCCGAGTCCAGATGTTGCACCTTCTGTCCCTGAGGGGCGGGGTGGGGGAGGGGGGAAGCCGACCCGAGGGTCCGCTTCGACCGCCGCTCCCCCAGGGGAAGGGGGAAGCCGGCCCGAGGGCCCGCTTCGACCGCCGTTCCCCTTTCCCACCCCTCACGCCTCGTCTCTTCGGTCGGGAGGGGGGGAAGCCGGCCGAGGCCCGCTTCACCACCGTTCCCGACCAGACGAGGCGCCGCCAAAACACGTTGTGTGGCTGACTGACCCACCGTATCAGCCAGCCACCCTACCTTGGGAGGGCTGGTTGGGGCACCGGGAGTCCCCGCCCGGTGCCCCACCCTCCCGCCCGGCGGTTGCGGGGAGATCTACTCCCCTAGCCGCCGGGCTCTCCCCACCTCCGCGGAGGAATGGGGCGGGGGGTCCTAGCGACCCCCCTGCCGCATGTCCGACTGGTCTGTCGGACTTGCGATTAAGGGGGGGAGGGGCATTTGTTTCGATGATTCCTTATCATCGATGCCCTCTCCCCCCCTTACTTTCATCCAACCCCTTTTTTCGATGGGGTCGGCGGTCTGCGTGTGTAGGGCCTAGGCCTGAGCCGGGCCCTCCACCCGCTACCTTCTCCCGTCGTCGCTGCCCTTGGTGGGACAGCGGGGGGTGGCGGCGGTGGTGGCGCCGCAATCACCCCTGCTGCTGGGGGGGCGGTCAGCATGGCTGCCGCCACCATTAGGGGGGTGAGGCGGCGCAAAACCACCACCGCCACCCTACCGTCTCCGACTCCTCTCCGGTTTCCACGGGGGGCACCGTGCCCCCTGCGGGTTCCCCGTCTCGCTGCTTGTGCTTGTGGGGGAGCAGGAGGGGGAGGGGGAGGAGGTGGAGGAGGTGGTGGTTGGCCCACCATCCTCCTGAGCTCATCCTCCTCCGAGGAATCAACATCCCCCTCCCTACTCCTGCTTCTCCCCGCCCTCCACTGGCGGTGTCTCTCGCGTCGCCGCCGCTTCCTTCCCCTACCCTCTGCCTCTCTCCGCGCTTCTTCAGCCTCCTCCTTCTGCGTCATTACCGAGCCGCAGAAGGAGGAGAACGCATCCCATCTCTTCTCACTCCCGAGGATCGCCCCGACTATCCCCGGGAGTGAGAGGTCCTGGCCCAAGGCCCTGACCATGACTCCGCGCTCGGCACTCCAGGCGGGGCAGTCCTGGAGTGTGTGTTGCGCGGAGTCATGGTCGTGTCCACAGTGGTGACATGCCGCCGTGCGCTCTTTGCCTATCCGGCACAGGTACTCACCGAAGCATCCGTGCCCGGTGAGCACCTGTGCCATCCTAAAGGTCAGGGTCCCGTGGGCCCTTCCTACCCACTCTGGCAGGAAGGGCCGGACGGCCTCGACGGTCCTCCTTCCGTACCTGGCATTAGCCAGGAGTCGCTGCCATCTCTGAAGGAGGACCTGTCGAGTCTGGTGCTTCATCCTTCTGATTGTCCTGGCGAGCGGTTCTTCCGCCCCCCCCATACGCAGGAGCTCACGCTTCCTATCGTACATTCCCATGTACGAAAGGGCCATGAGCTCCAGGGGGGGCATGCTCGCCAGGACCGTCGCCGCCACGTGGGGAGGTAACCTAACCTTTTTTTTTTTTTTTTTTTTGACGAGGAGGAAATCCATCATGGATACCCTGACCCTCGGGGAAGGGCCAGGGTTATGCCGGACTCCTACCGGCTAAAACCTCCCCGGGTGGCGCTGCGAAGGGACTTGGTTCGGGGCCCCGGTGCCGTGTAACTGCTGATCGGGGCCCCGAGTCCAGATGTTGCACCTTCTGTCCCTGAGGGGCGGGGTGGGGGAGGGGGGAAGCCGACCCGAGGGTCCGCTTCGACCGCCGCTCCCCCAGGGGAAGGGGGAAGCCGGCCCGAGGGCCCGCTTCGACCGCCGTTCCCCTTTCCCACCCCTCACGCCTCGTCTCTTCGGTCGGGAGGGGGGGAAGCCGGCCGAGGCCCGCTTCACCACCGTTCCCGACCAGACGAGGCGCCGCCAAAACACGTTGTGTGGCTGGCTGACCCACCGTATCAGCCAACCACCCTACCTTGGGAGGGCTGGTTGGGGCACCGGGAGTCCCCGCCCGGTACCCCACCCTCCCGCCCGGCGGTTGCAGGGAGATCTACTCCCCTAGCCGCCGGGCTCTCCCCACCTCCGCGGAGGAATGGGGCGGGGGGTCCTAGTGACCCCCCTTCCCGCATGTCCGACTGGTCTGTCGGACCTGCGATTAAGGGGGGGAGGGGCGTTTGTTTCGGTGATTCGTTATCATCGGTGCCCTCTCCCCCCCTCATTTTCATCCGACTCCCGTTCTTGTGGGAGTCGGCGGTCTGCGGGTGTAGGGCCTAGGCCTGAGCCGGGCCCTCCACCCGCTACCTTCTCCCGTCGTCGCTGCCCTTGGTGGGACAGCGGGGGGTGGCGGCAGTGGTGGCGCCGCAGTCACCCCTGCTGCTGGGGGGGCGGTCAGCATGGCTGCCGCCACCATTAGAGGGGTGAGGCGGCGCAAAACCACCACCGCCACCCTTCCGTCTCCGACTCCTCTCCGGTTTCCACGGGGGGCACCGTGCCCCCTGCGGGTACCCCGTCTCGCTGCTGGTGCCTGGGGGGGAGCAGGAGGGGGAGGGGGGGGAGGAGGTGGAGGAGGTGGTGGTTGGCCCACCATCCTCCTGAGCTCATCCTCCTCCGAGGAATCAACATCCCCCTCCCTACTCCTGCTTCTCCCCGCCCTCCATTGGCGGTGTCTCTCGCGCCGCCGCCGCTTCCTTCCCCTACCTTCTGCCTCTCTCCGCGTTTCTTCAGCCTCCTCCTTCTGCGTCATTACCGAGTCGCAGAAGGAGGAGAACGCATCCCATCTCTTCTCACTCCCGAGGATCGCCCCGACTATCCTCGGGAGTGAGAGGTCCTGGCCCAAGGCCCTGACCATGACTCCGCGCTCGGCACTCCAGGCGGGGCAGTCCTGGAGTGTGTGTTGCGCGGAGTCATGGTCGTGTCCGCATGGTGGCATGTCGCCGTGCGCTCCTTGCCTATCCGGCACAGGTACTCACCGAAGCATCCATGCCCGGTGAGCACCTGTGCCATCCTAAAGGTCAGGGTCCCGTGGGCCCTTCCTACCCACTCTGGCAGGAAGGGCCGGACGGCCTCGACGGTCCTCCTTCCATACCTGGCATTAGCCAGGAGTCGCTGCCATCTCTGAAGGAGGACCTGTCGAGTCTGGTGCTTCATCCTTCTGATTGTCCTGGCGAGCGGTTCTTCCGCCCCCCCCATACGTAGGAGCTCACGCTTCCTATCGTACATTCGATTGTACGATAGGGCCATGAGCTCCAAGGGGGGCATGCTCGCCAGGACCGTCGCCGCCACGTGGGATACTGTTCGGTAGCATCGGGCCACCCTGACCGCCAGCGCCCTTTGCACCCTGCGCAGGGTTGCCTGTATCGGGCGACTGACGGCCAGGGCTTCCGCCCATATCGGTGCCCCGTAAAGGGCCACCGAGTTGAGTACCCCAGCGTGGAGGCGACGCGCCTTCCCATCGGGTCCCCCGGTTCTCGGCATTAGTCTGCTGACTCCGTTGGAGACAGCCCTCAACCGGGGGACCAGGCGATTGAAGTGTTCCTTGAAGCACCAGGTGCCGTCCAGGGTGAGGCCCAGATATCTCATCTGGGCCTCTATTGGGACCCTGACCCTTCCCACTCTGATCTGGGCCTGGGGTGGCTTCATCCTCCTACCATGGAGGAATATTGCCTCCGTTTTCTCTCCGCCACCACCAGACCCAGTCCGCGAATGGAGCGCACGACGCATGCCACCGCGAGGTTGGCCGTTCTCACGGCCTCCCCCCAGTCTCTCCCCCCGGCTATGATGAGCGTGTCATCGGCGTAGCAGATGATGCTACAGCCGGGGGGAGGGCAGTTTGGAGGACAGAGTCGTAACCGAGGTTCCACAGGAGGGGGCCCAAAACGGACCCCTGTGGAACCCCGCAACTCATGCCCCTCTCGCATACCTTGCCGTCGGCGTCTCTCCAGGCTAGACGCCGACCCCGGAAGTAATCCCTGACGACGGCCACGAGGTAGGGTGGGAATTGGAAGTGGCCTTCCATGGCCTCCACCACCCTACCCCAGGGCAGGGTGTTGAATGCGTTGGCGATGTCTAATGACACCGCCACCGCCACCCCGCCCTCCTGCACGATGGCCTCCGAGAGGGACCGCAGACGCCGAATCGCGTCTACGGTTGAACGTCCCTCCCGGAAGCCATATTGGCCGTCGTCAAGGTTCGGACCTTCCCGGGACATATGCTCCACGAGACGGGCAGCTATGACACGCTCGAAGAGCTTGCCCGCCTCGTCCAGGAGACATATGGGCCGGTATGCGGAGGGGGTGTCCTCCGGTTTGCCCTCTTTACGGAGGAGGACCACATTGGCCCTCCCCCAGACTGGGGGGAACCTCCGTTCCCTCAGGGCTCGCGAGAATATCCTCGCGAGCCTTCCGCCTAGGTACCCCGAGGCCAGGGTAAGGACGCGGCCGGGGATTCCATCGGGTCCTGGCGCCTTCCGGCTTTTGACCCTTTTGATGGCCCCGGCCACCTCCTCCTCGGTGACCCCCGGTACCACCCCTTGTTGTTCAGGGGTGGGTGCAACGTACGGGCCCATGGGGTCCCCTTCCCTGACCGGGAAGAGGGTCCCCATGACCCGCTCCAAGAACCGGGGGTCGAGCGTCTCCGTTAGCGGGGGCGTCCATGGTTTCAGCTTGTTCATCACCATTTTGTATGGACGCCCCCACGGATCCGCGTCCAGCGAGAGGAGGAGGGTGTCCCACCCTTTTCCTCTGGCTGCCCCAATCGCATCTCTGAGGGATGCTGCCGCTAGGCAAAACTCCCTCCGGGCAGCCAGAACAGCCTCGGGGTCCGAGTGAGGGTCATTACGGACCCTCCTAAAGGCCCGCCTGAGGTGGACCGACTTGTGCCGGAGATCGGCTATGGCGTCGGTCCACCACCAGGCGGACCTTTTGGGGCAGGACCTGACTCTGGGCATGGCTTCGTCGCACGCACGCGCGATGACTTCCATAATTGCCATAACCTCAGAGTCGAGGTCCCGCCCCTCTTCCTGCCGTGGCCAGGTGGCAGCCTCTAGGGAGATGTCCAATGCCTCCCTGTCCAGTTTGTTCAGGGACCATCTCCCCGGTCGGGGTTGCATTCGGGGTTGCTTGGACCGCAGGCCCTCGGGGGTGACGGACAGCTCCATCTCTATCAAGAGATGATCGGAAAGAGCTTCGAGCTCGTCCGCCACCCTCCAACTCCGCACCCGCTTCCGGGCCGCGGGGGAAGCCCACGTGAGATCGATGATCGATTCTCCCCGCGACCCTACGAACGTCGATTCGCGTCCCACGTTCAGCGGGTGCAGATCAAGGCCCGCGGCCCAATCTTCCACCTCCTCCCCCCTCCTGTCACCATCCCGGGATCCCCACAATTCCGACTTCGCATTGAAGTCCCCGGCGATGATGACAGGTCCGGGGAGGTACCGTCTAACGGCCCTCCCCATATCTCGGAGCCTGGACTTGAAACTAGGAAAGTCCAGGCTCTTTGTTGGGGGGAGGTACACCCCGACCACGATGATGGCTCCCCACCTGGCCACGACAAACCCCCTGCCTCGGTCCAAATACTCGGCAGGGGGTGAGCAACTGCTCGCCTTCCACACAATAGCGACAGAGCCCAACTCGTCCCCGAACCATCTGCGGTTCTTGGGGACATGGTGGGGCTCTGCCGCTATGCCCAAGCCTGCACCGCGCTCCGTCATAGTATGCTCAAACAGAGGGAGCGCTTGACGGGCGCGGTGCAGGTTTCCTTGTAATAACTTATTGTCCATTTTCCGTTATTACTACCACCTTCTCTCCCGGCTGTTCGCCGTCGGTATCCTCGTCTTGCCTGGTTCTTTTCTCTCCCCTCTTCCCCTCCACCTCCATCTCCCCGTCATCAGTGGGAGGCTGAGGGGGAGGCGGAAGAGAGAGAGAGGCTCCTCTCTTTCTTTGAGGAAGTGGAGGTTGGGGCTCCTTCTCCCGGTTTACCCCCCCCTCCACCTCTTTTCCCTCCTCGGTTTCTTTGTTTTTCCCCACTGGGGATGCAGGAGGGTCTCGCGGCGGCGGTGCGGTCGCCGTACCCCCTTCCACTGCATCCCCAGGGACGTTCTTCCTCCTCTTGGGGGGACGACAAGATGGTCCCCCCATTCTATGATCTGCCTTTACGCCGGCCTCTGCGCAAATTTGGCATCTGGCTCTGGCGTTACACTCCCGAGCCAAGTGACCGTATTCTCCGCATCTATAACAATTTTCGCGTCTATCATTGCTACTTTTGCAGTTTACTTGTACATGCCCTTTCTCTAGGCATTTGTAGCATTGTAGTGCTCTTGCCTGTAGTAGTTCTGCTTTGGTTAGGGTCCACCCAATTTTGATATTTCCTGTTGCTGCCACTTTCTTGGCCGCCGCTAGGGGGCACTGTACCCATATTGTTCTATAATTGTTGTAGGCTACTCTTATGTTTCCGGTTTTAACCTCTCTTGCCTGACATCCCCCTACCTTTGCTACTGCCTCCACTACTTCCTTCTCAGAGGTGGATATCTCCAGCCCTTTTAGCCTTAGTTCCCCCATTTTCTGCGGTCTACTCACTCTTGCCCTATCCGTCAGGACCTCCTTGAGTTTATCCGCCAATAGGTCCGCTTGTTTGTTCCTTTCCTCACCGGGTATCTCAAACACCAGTGCTCCTGTGGCCCCTACTCTAGTCTTTATCTTTTCGATACCTATTCCCTCTAGGTCTATCCTCCTTTTTGCTTCCGCTAGTAGGTCCTTGTACTGTCCTTTCTCGGCGGTGATTGTCACTGCCGCCGTGTTAGGGACTCTTCTCTTATTCTTTTTTCCCCCCTTCTTTTCGGGAATTACCACCTTTTTTATTACTGTTTCTTTCCTCCTCTGTTCTTCCTTCTCCCTCTTCTTTTCTCTTCTGCCCACCACTTTCGTCCACACTTCTTGTGGTATAGGTGTCTCCTCCTTGCCCTGTTGTGCTTGCTCCTTTTTTTGCTGTCTTGTGGGTGGAAGTTGAGGGAACTCTTTCCTGTATGTGTTTTCCCGGTATTGTGTCCTTCCTTGTTCTTCCATTTCTTTTACCTCTCCTTTCCCTTTATTCCCTTGTTTTCTCCATGCTCCTTGTTTGGAAGTTTCCTGTGACTTCCATTCATTCATGGCCTGGAACACTATTCTCGAAACTTCCTCTCCCAGTCCCTTCTTTCCTTCTTTCATTGTTTCCTCCCTCCTTTCCACCCTGACTCTAGTATTTAGGGGGACATTTTCCCTAATCTTGGGACCTACTTCTTTTCTTGCGACCCTGGCTTCCTTTACCGGGCGTTTCCCGTCCTTTGGGATTAATCCTTTTGGGATTTCTATAATCCCAATCGGGATCTCCTCCTCCTCCTCCACCATGTCCACCATAGGTGGGGTGATCGCCCTTTCTTCCTTCTTCATACGCATCAGGGACGAGGGAGCACCCGTCCTTTGTTGCGGTGCCTTCTCCGTACCCTGACCCACATTTCCCGGGTGTTTTGAGGGCGGGGAGGATACCACTGCTGTATGCGGCGGTGCCTCCCTTATACCTCGGAGCATCTGTTTGACCTCCTCCAGCTCCTTCCTCACCTCTGTCAGCGACGTCTTGAGATTCGCGTTCTCCGTCCGTAGTTCCTCTATGAGATCCATGTTGCTCCCGCATCTATCTTGCGCCATTTGCATTGCCATTATGTTGGCTCCTGCAGTTATGGCAGCTGCGGCGTCTCTGAGCACCTTAACATGGGTACCCTTTAAACTCTTAGATTTCTGCGAGAATCCTAGAACTTTTGTCGACGCTTCAAGGATCGTCGCCGTGACGTCCCGGAAGGGGGCCTCCTCAAGATGTTCAGTGAGTCTCTTTATTTCGGCCTTGTACTTCCTATTGGAAGTACAATCCTGGAACTCTTCACATGGGTTTTCCATGCCCTTCAGCAGGAATTCCTCCCTTCTCTGTTCCAGGATAACCTGTTTCCTGGCCAGGAATTCTTTTTTGAGCCGGTAACCCCCTGTCGTCTCCGGCCTGCCCCTGCTTCTGATGGCCTTCTCCACGAGGCGTTCTTCGTCGGTGTTCCCGTCCTCGTCTCTGGGGATCTCCCACTTCCCTTCCTTCTTCTTGTGGGCAGTCTTCACGCCATCGTCCGAGTCCTCCTCCTTGGAGGTGGCAAAGGGCGTCGAATCATCGACCTTGAGCGGCGATCGGGATCGGTCACTGTCCTCGATCTCTTCCGCCCTTTTCGTCACTAGGGACTTCGCGCTCCGAAGCCCCTCCCTCCTTGCCGTTATCTGGCCTTTGCCAGTTCGGCATCTCGTGTCAATGGTCCTTGCCTGGGTCGTCTTATTTTGTTCCGTGTCCGATGATTCGTAAGATGAGGAATTAGTGTCAGTCATTGTGGTTTAAAACCCACCACTCTGCACGGCTCCGGTGCCCGGGCATGCCCGCATCCCCCCGGCAAGGGGGAGCCTCCGAGTTCCCCCGGAGGAGCACCATATGGCACGGGCCGACGGAATATGACATCGTCGGCACAGGCCTCCCGCCCCCTACACGCGCCCTGACCACCATCTCTGGTGGCCAGACCGCTTTCGGGGGTCCCACACCTCCGACAATGTGGGCACCGTGCAGAGCGCCGCCACGCGGGGGGCCCCATGGAAGGAGATAGTTCACCGGTGTCGCACCCCACCGGGAACGTCTCCCCCATGGCAGCCAGCGTGCTCGCGCCGCCCGAGGGTCCGCTTTAGGGTGATGCGATCGCATTCCCTCGGGCACAGCACACAGGGGCTCCGACCCCGCCTCGGAATACGTCCGAGCGGCCCGGAGCACCCCTCCACCCCCCGGGTACCGCGAGGGGTTCCAAACCCTCGCGGTGTGCAGACCCGGGTGTGGGTACCTCTCTCCGCCTGGCCGTGGCCAGGACGGATGAGGGAGAGGATCGTTCCCTTCGGCTGCCGGAGCACCGGCGTGCAATGCCTCCGGGAATGAGTCCTCTAGTTGGCGCCTGAGGGTGTCTCGACCCAGACCTCGGAATACGTCCGAGCGGCCCGAGACACCCCTCCACCCCCCGGGTACCGTGGGGCAAGCCCCACGGTGTGCAGACCCGGGTGTGGGTTCCTCTGTCCGTCCGACCGAGGCCGAACGGGTGAGGGAAGTCGGGGAGTCCACCTTCGAAGAAGGTGGGGTCCTCTCCCCTCGTCACCCTAGGGTGCCCCGACCCAGACCTCGGAATAAGTCCGAGCGGCCCGGGACATCCCCTCCACCCCCCAGGTACCGTGGGACTAGTCCCACGGTGTGCAGACCCGGGTGTGGGATCCTTCGTTCGCCCAGCCGTGGCTGGGACGAGCGAGGGAGAGAGATCCTCCCCTCTTCGGCTGCCGGAGCACCGGCGTGCAATGCCTAGGAGGGTGGGATCTCTCAGGACGCGGCAGCGTACCCCGACCCCGACCTCGGAAACGTCCGAGCGGCCCGGAGTACCCCTCCGCATCTCAGGCACCACGGGGGAGGAGGATCCCCATGGGGTGGAGCCCTGGATGCGGGTACGTCCCTCCGCCCCGGTCTAACCGTAACGGTCCAACCGAGGCGGGAGGAAAGGGTTCTCTCTCTTCGGCTGCCGGCTAACACCGGCGTGCAATGCCTCGGAGAGAGAGGTCCCCTTCCTGGAGCGAGTGTGGAGGAGGTCATCCCTGTCGGCTGCCGGAGCACCGGCGTGCAATGCCTTCAGGGATGATGATCTCCTCCCACCCGCTCTGTGACCGTGCTGGTCATGGACCAGGCTGGTCACTCAGCCCGGTCGGGTGCTCTTGGTCCAGTCCCTCCGTACAGACCACTCCGGCTTGGTAGAACCTGCCAGGGGCCGAAACCCCCGCCGGCACAGCTCTGTACATCATCGGGACCTTCAAGCCTCCCCACCACGTCAAGGTGGCACCCACGGGGAGGAAAGGTATGGTGGGGACCCGAAGGTCCCCCAATACCCCCCCCGTCGGTGAGGAACCGACGGAGGTACCTACCTAGCCAGCCCCTGAAGGGGGCCGGCCTTCCCGCCCCGGGAGGCGTTCCAGTGATGATATCACGGTCACCATGGTTCACCTCCCGGTTTGGGGCTATCCCTGACTTGGTTGCGGTGCGAGGAGTTCCCCCGAAGGGGTCGGCCCTCCTCCCACCGCTCCCATCTAGGACTGTGGCCTTTCACCACGGTGGGTGTCCCGGCAGGTGGCTACTCTCGCCTCGACTGCCGGGCACATCCCACCGCGCCAGGCCACTCTAGTCCAGGGCCCGGGGCGTCACGGAAGAGAGCCTTCCTGGCTCTGCCTGCCGTGCACGTCCCCGGGTTGGGGTGTTCCGATCGGGCGGATGACAGATTACTGCCCATCCGCCCAATCGTCCCACCCCGCCTCCTGCATGAAGGAGCATGACGCTACAACTTCTTCCGCGTCGTCTTCTGTGAGCTCCATCCCTTGGGACGGAGCTTCCGGGCAGGGAGGAGCAGCCGGTGCTGCCTCCGTGCTCGGTCCTGCCTTTGGCGGCACCGATCGTGGCCTTCATTGGAGGGGGAGGGGGAGGGGGCATTTCCCCTCCTCCTCCTCCTGCTACCTCTGGTTGTCCTTTTCCGAGCTCCTCGCAGGGAGGGGGAGGCCCCTCACTTTGAGCGTGAGAGCCTCCTCCCCCCTACGGAAGCGCGAGAGCCCGGCTTTCGTCGTTGTCGTCGACGTCGCCGCGGTTTCCTGCTCGCGGCGGCCCTAGGGACCGCCGTGCAAGCCCTGCCTCCCATACGGTGGGCAGGGTTCCTCCTTAATGACTCGCACAGGGTGCACCGCGGTTCTGCGGTGCAGCCCCGTGCGACGTGTCCACCCCCCCACACCTGAAGCAGTGGCCACCCCTGGGGTGTTCTGCATGGCAGTCTACCGCCATGTGGCCAAAGTCCAGGCAGCGGTAGCATTGGGTGGGGCGTTCTTCCAGCAGGCGGACTGCGGCCCTCGTCCACCCGATCTGTAGCCCGTTGGCTTCTACTAACTTATGCGCTGCCTCTAGCGGGCAGCGCAACCAAATCGCACCGAGTCCTCCGGAGGACTGTCGGACCTCCCCGGTCTGAATGTCCTCCGGAGGACATTTGGTTAAGGAGCTTACCGCCTGTCGAACAGCCCCCTTAGTGACGCCGTCGCCCAGACCGACGATTCGGACCTCGGTCTTCTTCGTCGGCCGGCAACGACAGCGCACCAGCTAGGGCGTCCTCGAGATCACGGGCAAAGAGCTCGGCTTTCGCCCTAGCGCCATTGCCCGTGATCTCGAATAGAACTCCGCCATTGCGAGCTCTTTTATATTTTAAACCGGCCCCGGGGGCTAGGCCGTGCTCCCCGAGGTCTACCTTGGCCTTGGCTTTCGTCATGACCTGCGCTGAGGTCTTTCCCGGCAACGGGGTGATTGTCACCACCGGGTTGCGCGGGAGAGGCCTCAGTTTCGCCTTCTGGGCGCTCGGGGGCCCCGCAGAGCGTGGCCCCTTCTGCCCTTTTGATGTTGTAGGGGGTGCCGCCTTTATGGCGCCCGCGTATGACGGTGCGGGCTTATTCACGGACGCGGTTGTACGTGCGGGTCCCGCCTTTGCGGGCTTCGCGGTCGCGACCCTGTCCCCTCCCCTCGATTTCGGAGGCGGCTGCCCTTCTCCAGGTTTTCCCCCCTTTCCCCTGCCTTTTCCCTTTTTACGGCTGGACACCGTTGTCCAGCCGTCTCCCCCTCTCGCATGTTGATCCTGCGGTGGCCTCGGAGGGCCGAGCCTCGCCGCCGCTGCGAATACTGGGGGGACTCGTCCCTCCAGTACTCGCCCAAGGCGGGCGATTTCCGCCTTGAGGCCGCGGATTTGAATCTCCACGGCCGCAAGGCGGGCATCGGCTCCCCCCTCCGAGGCCATTTCGACCAGCCCCTCGATACTTTCCTCTATATCGTCGAGGCCACGTCCTGCCTCACCGAGCTGGTCGATTGCCACTCCGTTATATATGGCTTCCGCCCCCCTACCTAATCTCTTCCCAGGGAGTACGCGAAGGTCTCTAATGACCTTTAACCCATCCCACGCGTATCGCGCGATGTCCTCGGCGACCCTGGGCCTTTCCACCGGCGGGATCCCCCATTTTCTTTCCTTCCTTCGGGCGATGAACTCCTTTGGATCACGGCCTTTAAAGCCGTAATCCACGGAGCCATCGTCCTTCAGCCAGTGGGCTCCACTTCCTTGGAGATTCCTGGGGTGATCCCCCTCCTCTCGCGTACGGGTGGAAGCCGGTTCTTCCACCCGTCTCCTCTTCCTCGCATCTGCCGATGCTACGGGAACCGGGTCTTTACGACTCGGCCCCGCAGCACCGTCAGATACGTCCCTTCGGGCGGTAGTCCTGTTGGACGACGTGCCCGCCTGGCACACGTCGCCTAGCCCGTCGTATGATGACGACGTGGAGGGGCCGGGACTGTACGCCCTCTCACGCCGTTTTCCGGCTCCGAGTACCGGAAGGTGTTCTCCTTTCTTTGACATTATCTCATAAAATGCAGGGGTTTACGTCCCCTGCCGAACGGGTGTGATTTCGGGGTTTTCCTTCCCCTAGACCGGTTGCCTGCCAAGGCTAACGAGCCCGCTCTGCCCGCGCTGTAGGGTCCTTTGGGCCTCACGAATGAGACCCTCCAGACCCTGGATAAAACCTGGAGGCAGCTGCCCATCCAGGAGTGTTATGGACACTCTTAGTCTGGCCCCTCTGTACAGACCACTCCGGCATGGTAGAACCTGCCAGGGGCCGAAGCCCCCGCCGGCACAGCTCTGTACATCATCGAGGCACGCAAGCCCCCCCACCACGTCAAGGTGGTGTCCACGGGGGGGTAACCTAACCATACTAACCTAACCTAACCTAACCATACTAAAAAACCTAACCTAACCTAACCCATACTAAAAAACCTAACCTAACCATACTAAAAAAAACCTAACCTTTTTTTTTTTTTTTTTTTTTAGGCGGGGGAAATGCGTTACGCACACCCCGAGGTGGGCTCCTGATCCTAACGACCAGGCCTCGGGGTAGTGTCGGACTCCCCCCCAGAGAAGGGTGACCTCCTCTGGAGGGTTTACCGACTAAAACCCCCGCCGTGTCTCTTCGCGTCCTACTGCCAGGGGACCCGGAAGTTCCTAACGGCCACACATCAGTTCCCTCCAGCGACGCAGGGGCCACACGCCCACTTCCTCATGAAAACACTTGCCCACATGCCGTCCTCTCTCCTATCCTTATCCTATCCTGCCATCCCTCTCATTCTCTTTCTTCTCCTCCCCACCATACGCGCGCGCACACACCCACATACACACACACACACACACACTCACATACACACGCGTACGCACCGGCCTACCCACACACACACACACACACTCGCATGCTTCCCATCCCCTTCCTTCCTTTCCTTTCCTTTTCCTTCCTCTTTTCTTCGTTAGCTCCTCCTCCTGAGAGATTCCTCCCCCTCCTCATTCTCTCTCTTCTCTTTTTCCCTCTCTGCAACTTCTTTCGCCGTAAGTACTTTTGTGGCGAAAGTGGACACCGCTTTCCATTTCTTTTCCCCCCCTTGTACCATGGCACGCACTATAGCGGGCCAACTCAGGTTCTCCCCTATCTCCCGGATCATGTCACGCCTGGGTACATCCCATGCAGGGCACTCCCCGATCGTGTGGTCCGCGGAGTCAACCCCCGCACCGCAGTGTGGGCAGTCCGGGCTGGGTCTCTTTCCAATCCTCGTCAAGTAATCCCCGAATGAACCGTGCCCTGCCATGAGCTGGGTCAGGTGGTAGTGGAGACCCCCTGTTTTTCTGTGCATCCACGCATGGAAGACCGGGAGAAGCGCTTCCCTGACCCTTCTCCCCGGTAAATCCTCTCCTTCGAGGGAGGCTTCCCATTGCCTAAACATTAGAAGATCAGCTGCCATCCCGATTTCGCGTCTAGTCTCATTCCCGTCTTCACCAGCTTCCCTCACCATTTGTAAGCGCTGGTAAGCCCTGCGGTGCCTTGACGCCAGAAAGTGCACCGGGGGGATTCTGGCCAGAAGTAGGGCCGCTTCGTAGGAGATCGTCCTGTAGCCCGAAATAACGCGGAGGGCCATGTGCCTCTGGATTCTCAGGAGAGGAGTCCGGTATGTTTTGAATGTGGCCACTTGGTCCGCCCATACGGGTGCAGCGTATAGCATAACCGAATGTACTGTGTTAACGTATAATCTTCGCTTTGCCTCCCCTGGCCCCTTCAAGTTCGGAAGGAGGCGCCACAGTGCACGCAGAACTCGGTCCGCTTTCTCTTCCACGTAACGCAGGTGCCTTTTGAAGGTCAGACCCCTGTCAAGAATAACGCCAAGGCTCTTGATAGCGTTAGTCACCGGTACTTCCGTTCCGTTGATGTGGACACATAAGCCGCCCGTCGCCCTTCCGCATAATAGGGCCGCCTCTGTTTTGGTTACCGCTATATTTAGACCCAGGAGTTCAATCCGCCTGGTCACTCTTGCCACATACATAGATGCCTTGATGCAAGTAGTCTCAGGGTCTCTGCCGCTCACCAGTAACATTGTGTCGTCCGCGTAACAAGTTAGTCTGGAGTCCGATTCCAGATTCACTTCCAGCACCCAGTCGTACGTTAGGATCCAGAGCAGCGGACCCAGGACCGAGCCCTGCGGCACTCCAGCCCGGACCGTGCTGCGATGAATCTTTCCATCCGCGCATCTGTAATAGATGTAGCGGTCCTTGAAATACGCACGGATTACTTCGATCAGGTATTTAGGAATGCCCTTTCGATCTAGGTGCGTCAGCACCGCGTCCCACGGGAGGGTATTGAAAGCGTTGGCCACGTCCAGCCCTATGGCCACCACGCATTCCCGTCGTGCCATGGCCGCCTCCGTGAATCTTTTAGATTCAAGTAAGGCCTCAACAGTGGATCGTCCCGTTCTGAATCCAAACTGGGTGTCAGCCAATCCGCCACCAGGGATTTTGTCCAGGTGGGATTGAATTCTCCGCGCGATCATACGCTCAAACGCCTTTGCGATATCATTAATCAGGCAGATCGGACGATACTTGGGGGGGGCATCTGATTTGTTCGCTTTGGGAACTAATACCAAGATGGCCGCCTTCCATAGTTGAGGGAAGGATCCTTCGGTTAAACATTTCGAAAACAGCTTTGCGACCAAGGCCATCGCATCGTCCCCTGCGATTCTCCAAACCCTGCTGGGGACCCCGTCAGGTCCAGGTGCAGTTGCTTTGGTCTTCTTTCCCTTGAAGGCGTCCTTCACCTCTTGCAGGGAGACTGAGGTTTCCGCGCGAGCTCCTTGCATGCTGCTCCTCTGTACTTCCTGGGGATGCCACAGCTCCTCTCCTCTCGGGAATAGATCATCTAAGATCCTTTCCACTTCTTGTATCGGCATGACTTCAGTTGCCGATGGTGTGGCGCGGCGAAGTTTACCCAGAACTAGCCTGTATGCGCGGCCCCAAGGGTCCCTGTCTAAATCGCCGATCAACTCTTCCCAAGCTTTCGCCTTAGCTCTCCCGATAGCCTTACGCAGGGCATGCCGCGCCTCCTTGTAGTTTGCTTTGGCCACGAGCCTTGCCTCAGCATCCTGTGCGGTTCCCGCCCGGGTCATGATTCGCCGACGTCTCACGCATTCTTTCCGGAGTTTACCGAGCTCCTCATTCCACCAGTACACATTGGTACGTCGAGGCGATCCCCTGTTTCGCGGGGTGCTTGCGTCGCACGCCTCGTGCATGATTTCCTGTATTACCCCAGCCAGTTCTTCCGCGTTCATAGTGGCTGTGTCCCTAAGGCCCCATTCCCTTAACATCCAGGCAGCCCTGAATCTTTCTACGTCCATTTTGCCAAAGACCCAGCGGATAAACTTCATGCCGTCCCGTCCTGTTTCCGCAGATACCTCCAGGTTACGCATAGGGTGAACCACAAAGGAGATGTACCTGTGGTCCGAAAGGGCTTCCAGTTCTTCTCCTGGGATGACTCTCCAGTCCCTTATCCGTGGGAGCATCCCCGGGGTGGTCCACGTAAGATCCACCACCGAGGTACCTTGTGCTCTGATACAGGTTGGCTCCGTACCCATGTTTGCAAGGCGTAGATCGAGCGCTGACATCAACTCCATCAGGTGAATGGCCTTCTGAGTGGTGTCGTTTGGTCCCCAAATTCGGGCTCTCGCGTTGAAGTCACCCGCCACCACAATGGGAGATCCGCTGCAGCTGCGAACGCAGTCAGCTAGTTCCCCCAGAGCCACATCGTATTCGTCGATTTCTAAGTTTGGGGAGAAGTAGCAAGAAACAATGACCATTCCTCCGCAATCTACCGCTACAAATCCGTACCCGCGTGATCTGAGCACGCAGGGGTATGCGAGTTGAGTGCTCCACGCTACCACCGCCAGGCCAGTCCGATCCGGTATCCAGTTCACTGACTTTGGGATGTTGTTGGGTTCTGAGATGATGCCCACGTCCGCCCTGCGCTCGGCCATGTACTGGCAAAACAGGTGCTGCGCCTCAGGGCTTCTATTGAGATTCACTTGGAGGCATCTGAACATCTTGTTGTTTTTGTGTGTTCTCCGGCCTCCGATCCGGAACTTTACTCATGGTGCCCGTACCGCACCTAGGGCTTCCTAATCTGTGCCCGTCCGGCAGCTTCTTCCCCTTACATAAGGCACAGGACGGGGGATTCTTGCAGTCACGAGCTAGATGGTCAGGTTTCCCGCAGTTGTAACAAGAACCAGCCCTAGATGTTTCACTTTTACATGTGTTGCCGATGTGTCCGAACTCCCAGCAACGGTAGCATTGCAGGGGTCTGTTCTTCAGAAGCTCGAGCCTGGCCACGGTCCAGCCGACTTTCATCTTACCCGCCACTGATGCCTTCAAGGCAGCCGCAAGCGGTAATTGCGTCCAAGCAGTTCCCAGACCGCTCGCCGTACGTCTGATGTTCCCTATCCGTATTTCGGTAGGTAGGCAACCTCCTATATCTGCCAGTGCACACGCTACTTCATCCTTGGAGATGGAGTCGTCTAACCCCGATATCCTGATTTCCCCTTTCTTCGTGGGACATGCCACCCTAGCAGTTTCCTTTAGGACCTCCCTTAGTTTCGCAGCCAGTTGATTGGCCTTGCTGGTAGCTTCCTCTCCTCCCGGGACTTCTATAAGAAAGCCACCGTTAAGGGCGCGCCGTACTTTACTGATTTCGATACCTATGTCCTTCAGGTTGATCTTTGTTCTGGCGTCCTTCAGTGCCTCCGCATAGGGGAAATCTTCTTTAACCCCAGTGATTGTCACCGCCGCCGTGCGCGGAGTGCGTCGGCGGGGCTGTGTCGGGGGAATGTCCGCGCTCTTTCTTTCATTTTTCCCCGACGAGGACTGTTCAGGCGGGGCCACACGGCGGGGGGGTTTATTCCCCTTACGGCCTCCCCGGACCAACATCCAACCCTCTGCAGTGGAGGGCAGGGGGGGAAAGTCCTCCTTCTTCTTCAGGGTACCAGACCTTGGAGGAACCAGGACAACCTCCTCGATAATGCGGGGTTTCCCCCTGGTGTTACCCACTCCTGTACCAGGGACTTTTCCACTTCCAGTTTCCCCCTCCTCTCCTTCGTTGTTTCCGTTCCTTTCCTGTCTGCCCTTGTCCTGTCCCTTACTCTTTTCCCTTAGTGTCTTCCTTACCTCCTTCAGGGCCGCAATCTGCTTACTAAGTTCCCCCTCAGAGTCCGAGGTCTCCTTGCGGCTCTCAAGCCCAGGAATGGGGCGGGAAACCCCTTTGATCGGGGGGCGTTGAGGCAGCGGTGGCTCTTCCTCTGTTGTTTCCGCGGTTCTTTTACCAGACATGTCTCGAAAAACATCCCCTACTTTCCTCTTTCTCGGTGGGGATTTGGGAGTGGGACTGGCTTTCCGCAACTGCTCCTTAAGCCGAGTAACCTCTCCCTCAGACTCCCTAAGTTTGATCAACAGTTCGTTGATCCTCATCCTGAGAAATGCCGGATCGCCAGTGGCTTCCGCCTTGACTACCAAAGCCGCTATTCCTTCTTTGATTTTGCACACATTCCTCTTCATTATCCCACTCTGGCGCCCTTGCATGTTTGAGGACTTTTGTCGAGCTTCCTCTATTTCATTGGCCCATTCATGCATAGTGGCACCTATAACTGTGGCCGCCAGGATCTCCATTGGAGAGGTCACGATTTTTTGTGTCGTTGGGTCCTCCTCTCTGTCAGACGACTGAGAGTCCTGCTTCAATTTCTTACAGGACTTTTTACCTGTAGTCGTGTTCTCTTTCTGTTCATCGACCTTTCCGACCTTTGCTCCTTTCTTCCTTGTAATCCGCGAGGATGGGCACGCAGGTTGCTTATTAATTGTCCGCACCTTTTCATCAAGTGATTGTTCCATCATTGTTTCAACGACCCCTAGCGGGTCTATTTGATTCCCCTCCGACTGTATGTCAGAGAGGGAGTCTTCCTCCTCCTCATCCTCCACTACCGCTCTCTTCCTTCCTGCCACTTTCACTCGGATGTGGAGTGGACCGTCATCCTCTTCATCCATCGGTGCCTCCTCCTGCGTGTCCAACGGGACCGCCGCATTTGGGAGCTCAAGTGGATCGCCTTGCATCTCTTCTGCTTCATACTGGTGTACTTCCATGGAGTCTGGGATAAGCACTATGCAGGTCTCTGCCACAGGAGAGCCTGGCATATTTGTAGCCAGCAAGTTGTCCTTGTGCGCGAACCCCTTAAAGGAGCTGGGGTCGCTCGCAGGGCAGGCAGGTGGTAGGCCGCCTTTACTCTCGCCTCCTTTCCGGCCAGTGCGGCCATTCTCCTCGTACAAAGATTCTACTTTCTCGTCCCTGGTTTTTTCCCCCTGGGGCCGTATCGGGAATTGTGTTTGAGCTTGAGATTCCATATGTATATATTGTATTTATAGCGGTTCGCCCATCATGGGACCCCCATAACGCAATGGGGGTGCTTCCCCGCCTAAAGTTAAGCCCTAGCTGAGTGCACAGAAGCCGAGAAGCGGTTTATCAGTTGGTCAACACCTATCCGTGCATGAATAAATACTAAAAATGTTACAGGATAGGCCTGCACCATAGAATGATGTTAAAGGTTTAACGTCACCCCTATCGAGTGGACGCGCACCCCTCCGAAAGGGCCGCTCCTCCAGACCTCAGGCTAGACGGTGCTGCAATTTCCCCTATGCAGCACCGGGTATGAGGAAATACTGACCGGGTAATCCTCCATACGTGCATCCGGGATCCCAGACCTCAACCGATGCATTGGCTCGTCGACCGTGTGCGAGCGGTTCTTCCACGTTAAACATGCCCTTTCAGGCCGATCTTGCTCCTATTGCAGAGCAGGTTTATCCCACCGGGACATCCGTGCGACCTTGTAGCCCGGAGGGCCCGGGGGGAATCCCCCGCCTACAGGAGCTCACGACATCTTACGCGGCAGAGGTCAGGTACTGACATCACACATAGCCGGCGTCGGGGGGCTACTACTCCCCCCTTGGCTAGTCTACAGGGAATATCCGTCCGGGTCCGACCACACCTCATTCACACACTCATTCACACCTGGATGGCCTTCCCCAGGGGGGGAACCCCCCCGCCAGAGACCAAGATCCCTGGCGGGAAGGGTACACGCCCAGTTCATCAGGCCATCCATGCCGTTTGATGGGGATCGGCCAACCCCCGCTGTGGGGAGCGACTGACCAGACCGGCCGCCATTTGGCGACCGGGCCCGCCAACCGTCCCCTAATACTGCCGGGCACAGCGCTCACCCGGCAGGCCGACTGCCACACAGGCTAAGAGCTCGGCTAACCCTCGCTTGGGACCTTCGAGTCTCAGTCAGGGAGCCTAGGTTCCCCAGCCCAGCCTCTTACGTCCCTATTTCTGCATGGTGCAGCGTCCACCATGCAGTTTTGGTGGCTCTCACCGATGGGTCGCTCCGACCAGGGATCCTTAGATCCCCGGCAGGAGGGACCCATCGGCTCATTGGGCCACCGTGGGTGTACTTGGTCCAGCCGGTTCACCCTCCCTGGAACATCCGAGCGACCAGAGTCGCCCAGATGGCCCCAGGAGGGATCTCCGGCCTTCAAGCCCCCTCGCCACAACAAGGCGACACCCACGAGGGGGAACCTAACCTAACCTAACCTAACCTAACCTAACCTAACCTAACCTAACCTAACCTAACCTAACCTAACCTAACCTAACCTAACCATAACTAAACTAACCCTTCCTTTTCTTCCTCCTCGTTCATCCTCGAGAGGGTTGGGCTCTGCGGCGCCGACGGAGCGCGAGGGAGTCGGATCCTTCCCCGTCTGGCAGTGGATTCAGACCCAACC
Organism: Harpegnathos saltator; assembly: GCF_003227715.2. NCBI lineage: Eukaryota > Metazoa > Arthropoda > Insecta > Hymenoptera > Formicidae > Harpegnathos > Harpegnathos saltator. The sequence continues at coordinate 22,118 of NW_020229930.1, forward strand.
GACTCTCGAAACTCCTCTCCGTCCGATCCCGAGGTTCCACCGGATCGAGGCGACGGAGAGGGACACCAGGATACTTGGTGACTTCTGGTGATCTCTTGGCGACCGTGACAGGACGGTGCTCGCGGGCGTACGCGCGTGTGTGTGTACGCGGCCCCGCCTTCGGGCGGCGAGCGTTCGGTTCTACCGACTGTTTCGTGTCACACCGAGCGTGTGTGTTCGTCTGAGAGAGAGAGAGAGTAAAGACGAGAACGCGAGGTGGAGTCTCGCGAAGTTGCTTCAGCGAGGCGAGAAAGTCGCGTCTTGAAAAATTCCGCTGGTGCGACTCGGCGTGGGTGAAGAACCCGCGTCTATAACCAGCCCCAACCTACGCAACCGAGAGAGGTTCCTCGGTTTAATTCGAAATTCTTATTCATTTGTCTAGAAAGACAGAGACAGAAGAAAAAAAGAAAGGAAAAGGGAGAAAGAGTCCGTCGAATTCCCAAGTTCCGGACGAGCTTGCGAACAGCGAGCTAGTTGGAGAGGGACAGTGAGCCACGTCGAACCCCGCTGAAGAGGACGGCGTGAGAAAGAGAGCGAGCATAGGAGCCAAGGTGCGCGGGTGATCCGCCCAACGAAGAGGCCGAGCGGGGCAACCGTCGCGGATCACGGACACAAGCGGTTGGCTGCCGGGACCAAGGTTCCCTTTTGGTGTGGAGGACGAGACGCAGAGAGAGGCTGATTCCCGACAAATTCGAGGGGGCCGCTCATCTAAACCAACCAACCAACCTACCGCTGAGACTCCTGCTCCTATGCGCTCATCATTGATCGGCGGCCACTAGGGAGGCGAGGAAATTCCCAAACGGAGGAGCCTCCACCGCCGAGGGTGAAGCGTTGACGTTTCGGATAACCGACGCACCCAAGTAAGATTCAGAATAATCGCTCACTCAGCGATCGCGCGCATTCGTGATTGGGATTGTGTCATCTGACCACAGACTTAGCGTCGCGGTACATTGGAGGCGCGCATGGCCTAAAAGCCCACGCTCTCAGAGAGAGCGCGCGTCTGATTGAAAGACACAGAGCAGCGACGTGTTCCGTTAGTAGGGAACTTCCGCGAGTGTTTTCATCGTCTGAGAAAGTGAACGAGCGCAAAAAAAATAATCTATACTGGTTTCGCTAATTGACGGAGTTGATTAAGCGCCGAGAAAAATAATTTTTGACCGCTTTCGCCATTACACTGAACTTAGCTTAGCGGTTGACAGAGTCAAATTTTGCGCGAGGAAAATTATTCGTTACCGGTGTCGCGAGTAACCGTGTTTCAATTTCGAGTGAGTTCGATACCGGCCCCACATCTGACCGAGCTTGGATGTTGAGCGGCCAATATATTCGTCCGGATCGAATTTAATTGAGTAAAATTTGCGAGCGGGACCCCGATCTCTTCACCGTCCCGAGTAAGGAGCCGACTCGATTTTGTCGTGAGATAAATATAGATCGCGTGAGTCGTCGCTTGTTCGGGGGTCGCTCGCCCAGAGAGAAGGGGACGAGCGCAGAAGAGGATCCAGCTACCGACTCGCCGAACGGGTCTGGGTCGATTTAGCGGATCTTAACTCGGGAACGAAATACGAGATCGGGCCGACAATTTCCGGTACGCGGTACAGGGATAGAGATTCCTGAAAGAGTAGACATATCGCGGCTGTACAGGAAGCAAGAAGGAATCGAACGAGATCTCAGTTCCTGACGATTTCTCGAGTAAGAGAGAGAGAGATACAAGCAAGAGAAAAAGCGACAGTTTCGCGATCCGTCCACCGCACTGTGAGGGAGTAGCGTGGCGATTATTCCGTCTTGCGCTATAAACGTTTCGGTCGTAGTTGTTGAGATTCGTACTGGAAGTTACAAGTCGCGCGCGAGTAAAAAGCTGTCGTAGGCACTGGTCTGAGCGGGCGACAGATATCTTCTTTCGTGCACGGAAATATATATGATTTTTCATATATTTATATATATTTTTGGTTTTGATTCATATATATATATTTGTTTTCATACTTATATATATGTTTTCTCATATCGATACATACGTATGAGAAAGCGTCAACGCTCGCAGGAAGCGCGTTTTCTTCCTCGTCTAACCGAACCTACCTTCCCATCCCTCGGGGTTTCTCTCTCTTCGTCTTCCTCGAGCGCGCGCGGTACCTGGACTCGAAGGAAAATCGTGTTCGCGGCGATCTCTCACCTATTCGTAGAGTGAGATTGGGTTTCGGACGGAGAGAGATTGAGACGGAATACGGGGTCGCGTCGTGTCGGGATGCAGCCGGTGGGTACCGGTGAATTAAGCGCGGAGGAAACTCCGCCGGTCCAGGGGCTCTTCGGAAGTTCGGGTCGCGTACTGAGGACTCCACCCCCTGGCCCCAACCCGCCGACGATGGAGTCGCACACGCGATCGGGTAGAGTCTTTCGGCCCATCGAGCGCGAAATGGATTCGACGACGCGCGAGCCCGTGGACGGGGAATCCGGTGCGATCAGCGAGGCCTCGACTAGCCTCGTCGCGAGGCGGAGATCCGTGTCGGTCGACCGGGACGGTCCCACCGAGAGTCGCGATCGTCGGCCGGGAGAGGGAGGAGACGTAAACGCGCGTGCAGCAGCGATGGACGAAGCGAGATCTCATCCGACGCCCCCGCCTGTACAGACGACGACGACCAGGATTATTCATCACCGCTCCGGCGGGTCTCTCGACCTCTTGGCGGGAATAAAATTCTCCGGTATGGGAGACAGAACGCATCCGATCGTGATGCTGGATAAATTCGAGAGAATCACCCGCCACGAGGGATTCGACAACGACGAGACTCTCTATTACTTCGGCAACTGTCTCACCGGGGATGCCGCCGCGTGGTGGGCCATCTCCGCTCACGAGCGGTGGCCCATCGCGAGGGAAGCGTTCAGACGCAAATATTGGGGGCCGACCAGGCAGCACATGCTCTGCCAAAATATCTACCTGGGCCGATACGCGCCCAAGGAGCACGGTTCCATGGCGTGCTACGTGCAGAAGACGTACATGGAGTCTAGACTAACCGACCATCCCCTGCCGGAGAGAGACTTCGTCAGGGCGATCGCCGCTCACTTCGACTCTACTGTCGAGAGCGAAATTAAAAAGTTCAAAACGAGCAGTGTCGCCGACCTCGTCGAGCTACTCGACGAAATGGATCTCGCCGAATTAACCGCCTCGCAGAGAATGAGAGCTCGGAGAGACTTCTTCGAGGCACAGGCTGTTTCCTTCAGGGAACCGGAAAAGGAGACCATCCCATCGAGGGAAACAAGCCGATATCCATTTTTCCCGTCGCTACAGAGTCAAGGGTCTAGCTACTCATTCCCTCGCGCCAGATCTACCACTCCGAACAGGAACGACCGGCCCACTGAATCGCCTCCGCAGAGGAGATACGAGACAACTTGGTCGAGGGACGAACATAGGACTAGAGATTCATCGAGGGATGATCGAACTTCCGAACGGACGCAGCCTCGCCCGCACTCTTCGCCGCCTTCTCCGCGCGACAGAGTGTCTTACGAGTCATCGAGAAGCACAACAACCAACAGAGATTCTCGCGAAGAGAGAGACGGATCGCTCGGGAGAGCGACCTCTCCGGGAACGTCGCGCGCGGGAGGAGGAAACGGATCGAGAGCGGGTAGGCGACAGCGGGTGAGCGGCAGGCCGATATCGGCCCTGGGTGCAGTCACCAAATCAGCGACCCGTCGGAAGAGCCTCGCGCCGGAAGAGCACTCCATTTCTATGGGGTGGACCGGGGAAGAGCGGCCATCCTGGCGGCTCGACATCGCGCGGGAGTCGAGCCTTTGGCCGGTGGTGGCCCTGCTGGACACTGGGGCGGCCGTCTCGGTGGTACCCGAGAGCATCCTCCTAGATTTCGAGCATTTTCTCGCTAGGAGGGCCGATCCCGCGCCCCCACCACTATCCACACCTCCGCGAAGCAGAGCTGCGTACGAAGAAGCAGCCAAGTCTGAGGCCAAATCTCGCACCAGATCGAATCCAAGATCGGGATATTTTCCCAGTGTGCGAATTCAACGTGTGGACATCACGGGGCCGTTCGACAAGAAGATCGCGACGAGCAAGGAGAAGGTCTTGCTCAAATTGAGAACGCGATCGGACGCGGGGGTCGCGATAGAATTCGATCACTCCTTCTTCGTAGTCAAAGCGTCCATGCCCTACGTAATCGTCGGCATGGATTTCCTCAAAGCCTTTTCCGCGAGTATCGTTTTTGGCGAAAAGGATCGCGGAGTTAAACTAACGATACGATCCTGCTCGGTCATCGGTGAAAAGCCCCTCTTCGACGGGGAGGGTGCTCGCGCGAATACCGCGGTAGCTGTCGCGTCGTCCGGAACGGGACGCACTCATTCGGATCACTACCGCGTGACGAAGCATCCGAGAGGAGTAGCCAGTTGCAGCCAAGAAGCGCAACAGTACGGGGAAGAAGCGGAACCTGTTGACAGGGAAGAAGATAAAATTTCTAACCGAACCTACCTTCCGGCCTCTCCGGAAACTCATGAAGCGGCATCGCAGGAGAATGAGGATTCTTTGCGTACCCGCGCGAGGATTCTGGACACCTCGCGTTTCCGCGTTCACAATCCTCGCTATCCTCGCGAGAAAGTCGCTTCCATCGGAATCGGAGCGCACAAACCTGAGACTGGTTCATCTACCCAATTCGTTCCATCCAACCAGGCTACGGCAGAGGCGCAGAGGAAGAAGAAGAAGAAACGGGTGCGATGGCTGGATACTACGCTTTCTACGGAGGAGAAACCAAGAGCATCGCATAAACTAACCTACCCTTCCCAAGCAACTTCCAAGCAGCGAATTAGCGAAGGCACGCCGCCTCGAAGGATGGCGCGCCCTGTTTCTTCGCGACGCGGAGTGCGACAGCGCGGAGGCTATAGGCAACAGCGCCAAGGCTCCTAGCCGCAGCGCGAAAGATACGACCGAGAGCGCGAATAACGCGCCGGTCGCTCGAGCCGCCTACCGCAGCCCTGCACTGCGCATTGATTGGCAACTCGTCGAGTTAATTTCGCAGACTCTCCAAGAGTGCCAACGAACCGCTGCTGCGGTCACGGGCCAACTGCCCGTGAACAGCGGGGGCCAAGATCCGCGACTCTCCAGAGATAGACTCTGCGTGGGCGCTTTTCACGCGGATATTACACGCGCGCACAGCGATCTTGACCCGGAACTTCCGGATGATGCACACTCTTCGGACGACGAGGTCCCATTCCGTCGTCGACGACGTCCTAAGCAAGTGCAAGCAATTTGCAATTTTTTCTCCGACTCCGTACATAAAGTTCCGGATTCGACGGCGAATCCGATGCGCGCGTTCGACTCCGCGGAACCGTCGCCCGCTAGTTGTACTCAGAGAAAACGATTTTCCCTCCCTAGGCCGAGTTCCTCGGAGGAAAGCAGCATGTCGTCCAACAAGGGAACGGGAGGAGCTGGAAAGAGAAAGAATTCTCTTATAAAAAATCGTTCGGACAGGAGCGAGTCCCTGGAAAGACCTCGTGAGAATGACGAACGAGGCCACCGAAGAGAGGGAACCTTGTTCGCCGTCAAGAGACCGAACTGAGGGAAATTTTGCGTTCGAATCTACGCAAGATCGAAGAGCAAACCTCGAGGAAGAGGCGTCAACTCGAAGCGATGAGAAAACTAATCGCACTTACCCAAGAATGCGTCGGCGAACCTCCGTCCTCTCAACGACGTCGAGCGCCGGACGCATCGGCTCGAAAGCAGCCTTACCTGGTGTACGATTGAATACTACGTACACCCTCCGCGACGGCAAGAAAACGGCGACTGATCGCCTGAGCAACGGCGAATCGCCTCAACCGTCTACTAGTCGAGCCGCGGCCGAGCGACATAGCGCCGTCGGCCTTGCTACAGCTCGCGAAGGCGTCGCTACAGTTTCCAAGATGGAAAGCGACGAATCAGCCACCGAATTGATTTCATCGGTGAGCAGTGTGAAGAAGAGCGGGGAACCGTACGTAGATATTAAAACGATTCCTCGACCGAGAAACAAGGGAGGCCAGTACAGAATCTGGACCCCCAGAGAATCGAAAGAATATAAATTATCCAAGAGGAAGAGAACCCGCATGTTGAAGGATTCCTCCGATAAAGAGAGAGATACCGAAGCTAACACGAGGGTTCGCGAGGAGAAGAAGAAGAAGACAAACGTCGTGCCGAAAACGGAAAAAACGCGACGCCAGCCGGGAATTGAAGCCGGATACATCCTCCCAAGGTCGGCGAGGGAGCATCCGCCAGACTGAGAATAAAGAGCGCTGCCGAGAGGATTGAGGAAGCCTCAAAATCGGCATCGATGAGCTCTCAGATCCGGTTGATCGGCGGAAATGTGTCTTCCTCAGCCACAGCGCCAGGGCCTGCTGTTACTTGTGGTGTTTCGACGAGCGGACAAGCGGAAACCAAGTCCGTTCCCATCGTCTCGATCACCCTTACGCCGCCGGTTTCGTCTTCGCCTCCTTTCATTGCAGAAATGGCGGGAAATAATACACGTTCCGGTGGATGCCGACAACGAGTCGGCCAGATCTAGCGACTCCGGTAAGAGTTCTAGTCGACGAATCGATCGTCGCGGGTCGCGAAGACGCTCGAGCGAGCGAAGTCGACCCCGACGTCTAAGCAGGATTTCCCTCGACTCAGGGAACGAGCGGGGGCATGGTGCAGCCGCCCTGGTTGCAAGAGAAGCAGCAGCGCGATGAAAAAGCGAGTGAGTAATCGCGTTTCTTCCGATTGAGCGCGCGTCTTAGGAGGATGACAAGTCGTTCCGTTGTATACACATATATCCATGTAGACTTATTCTCACAACGGATTCGTATATTTTTAGTTTGCTTCAAAATATTATAGAAATATAAAAAAAAAAATATAAAGAGAGAAAATGGAGAAGGAAAAGAAAAAAAATTTAACTATTAATTATGAATTATTAATCGTTTCAATATTATTCATACATAGAGGAAAAAGGAGAGAAAATGTAGATTCACGCGTCCACGCGCAGAGTGAAATTCTCCCTCGTTGAGAAGAGGGACAGACGTCGACCGCGTTATTAATCTTACAATTTTCGCATATTGTTTCTTTTCGCATTAATTTTTGCATTTTTGATTTGCCTCTTTTTGTACAAACGCGCAAAGCGTTTAAGAGAGCAGCCGCCGTGTTAGCGGCGGTTGGCAAGGATAGCGTTGAGATTGTTGGCGCTGAGCGGTAGCTCGTCGTGGGGTGGCACAGTGCGGCGCATTGCCAATTTACTCCGATGATGAGCCCATGTTCGGAGGAGTCTTGCCTAGCCTAACACCACCTTCCTACCCGCTCCTGTATACGTTAACACTACCTTTCCTTCCCACCTACCACCTTCCTTCTCCGATGATGAGCGAAAGTTCTGAGGGGCCCAGCCTCGGGCTAAATGCCTCGCATAGATGCCTCGCAATATCTATTTGCATTCTCAAGGCCGTTTGCCTGGCTGTATCTTTCTCCTCTTCTCCTGAGTCTCCCTCTCGCATCAGCGCATCTCTTTATATGCGTACAGACATCCTCCTAACACTACTCTCCCGCCTACCCGGCCATTTTCCACTTGCCATGCACTCCCTTCTACCCGCCTCCGGTCCGCTAACCGCTCGCCATTTTGAGCGAGCGAGCTGCCTCGAGCATGTTTCCGTGCCGGCCTCGTTGCCGTCCCACGGCGCGCCAAGTGCGAGCGCGCACGGTGAAAGGACAAGCCTCCGATTGAGGTGGCGCGTCGGACTGACGGCCGGTGGAGGAGCGGGAAGAAATTCGACCATACCGGGGTTTTCAGCCCGGTACCATATCGCATCGCGTATGGTCTGGTGCTCGCCATGGCTGGTCGAGTATGGTCGACGCGGTTTAGTCTCGATATGGTGCATTTCCTTGTACTCGGCGTTCCCAAGTCGATCGTTCTCGTTTCCTCAGACTGGAGCGAACGCGCGGAATTGTTCAGCGCGCGTTCCTATTGGCGAACTCGCGTGCGCGCGTTTTGCCGTACGGGTGTGTACGCGGGTGTAGGCGCGGGTGGGAGAGGGGCAGAGGGAAGGGTGACGACCGCGAGGACAAAAAACACGCGAGGTTCCTACGACGCAAATTGTCACGCGAGGACAAAGGATTGCGCAACGGAAAGCGCGTGAAAAAAGTGGTCGTCCGAGAGGGAGGTGAGAAAAACAGGGAGACAACGGGGGAACTCGCGCGATCTCGCGTGAGAGCAGAGCATTGTTGCGAGAAGCGGCTCGAGAGACGGACGCGAGCGAGCACTAGCGAGCGAGCACTAGCGAGCGGGAAGCCTCGAGGCAGACAAAGACAAGGAGCTACGGAGCTGTGAGAGCGCTCATCCAGAGGAGACTAGGACAGAGTGAGTCTTTGCTAAACCCACCTACCCTCCTATTCACACAGCGCTGCGGAGAGCATCGTCCAGAGACGGCGAAGCTGTTTCTTCGGATCATTGCCCGACTGTGAGTCTAGTCGCGGGATTCCCGGAGTTTTCCTCTGTTCTCCGTGACGGAAGAAAAACAGGCGGGCAGACTCCAGTCACCGGCATCTACTCGGAGTTTCCCTGTTCTCCGACACTGACACTTTCTGAGATAATCAAAATAGGGTGGCGACCGACAGGAAGGGTGCCGAGGGGGCAAAGCTGAAGACGAAGCGGTTAGGGATCAGGCGCACGGTCGGGACAGCGAGCTACCATCGCTTCGTCCCACGTCGGATCCGAACATCGCAGATCCGGGTCCGGTCACAACCTAACCTAACCTAACCATACTAAAAAAAAAAAAAAAAACCTAAACCTAACCTAACTACTAAAAAAAACCTAACCTAACCCTAACCGAACTGACTAATACAATTACAGAGAATGGCGACCCAGAGGGAGAGCCGTCACGGAACCGGACCGGCCGCGCAGAGAGAACCTCAGAGCCGGACCTGCCGGTCCTGAGCCCTCCGGAACCGGAACCAGCCGCGGAGGAACACCCAGGGACCGGACCTCCTCTCTCCCTCTCACTCTTCCATTCCTCTCTCTCTCTCTTCTCACCATTCCATCCATCTCGCTCATACACCCCGACGCCCGGCGCAGACAGTCACTGCTTGTTTGGTACAATAAAATTCTTTTTCTATACAAAATCTTTTCCTGAAGATTAACTAAATAAACAATCTTATTTCTTAAGATTAACATAAAATAAACGATCTTTTTCTTTTAAGCTTTGCTTCATGAAAATCTTTTTTTAAAAACACAAAATTAAACCAATCCTTTTCTTAAAGCTGTCAATAAATACAAATCTTATTCTTAAGATTAACATAAAAGAAACTCTTTTCTAGGATTATACAAAAATAAATCTTTGCAGAAACAAACTTTCTCACGATTGATACGCTTCTTATGACTAATTTTTTTGTTTCCTTAAGTACTTCTTTGGTTACTGTTTAGTTTTTTCTCACCCTTCACCGCGTCCTTGGGCTTTGGCCTCCTCGACCGGTATTCTCCGGTCCGTTCCGTCCACTCCTGCTCTCCCAGGTTCGGGCCAGCTTCCGGT
>NW_020229930.1:32418-85962 GCF_003227715.2 Harpegnathos saltator
AGGAACGGGAGGAGCTGGAAAGAGAAAAATTCTTTTATAAAAAATCGTTCGGACAGGAGCGAGTCCCTGAAAGACCTCGTGAGAATGACGAACGAGGCCACCGAAGAGAGGGACCTTGTTCGCCGTCAAGGAGACCGAACTGAGGGAAATTTTGCGTTCGAATCTACGCAAGATCGAAGAGCAAACCTCGAGGAAGAGCGTCAACTGAAGCGATGAGAAAACTAATCGCACTTACCCAAGAATGCGTCGGCGAACCTCCGTCCTCTCAACGGACGTCGAGCGCCGGACGCATCGGCTCGAAAGCAGCCTTACCTGGTGTACGATTGAATACTACGTACACCCTCCGCGACGGCAAGAAAACGGCGACTGATCGCCTGAGCAACGGCGAATCGCCTCAACCGTCTACTAGTCGAGCCGCGGCCGAGCGACATAGCGCCGTCGGCCTTGCTACAGCTCGCGAATGCGTCGCTACAGTTTCCAAGATGGAAAGCGACGAATCAGCCACCGAATTGATTTCATCGGTGAGCAGGGTGAAGAAGAGCGGGGAACCGTACGTAGATATTAAAACGATTCCTCGACCGAGAAACAAGGGAGGCCAGTACAGAATCTGGACCCCCAGAGAATCGAAAGAATATAAATTATCCAAGAGGAAGAGAACCCGCATGTTGAAGGATTCCTCCGATAAAGGGAGTGATACCGAAGCTAACACGAGAGTTCGCGAGGAGAAGAAGAAGAAGACAAACGTCGTGCCGAAAACGGAAAAACGCGACGCACCGGGAATTGAAGCCGGATACATCCTCCAAGGTCGGCGAGGGAGCATCCGCCAGACTGAGAATAAAGAGCGCTGCCGAGAGGATTGAGGAAGCCTCAAAATCGCATCGATGAGCTCTCAGATCCGGTTGATCGGCGGAAATGTGTGTCTTCCTCAGCCACAGCGCCAGGGCCTGCTGTTGTTGTGTGTTTCGACGAGCGGACAAGCGGAAACCAAGTCCGTTCCCATCGTCTCGATCACCCTTACGCCGCCGGTTTCGTCTTCGCCTCCTTTCATTGCAGAAATGGGGGAAATAATACACGTTCCGGTGGATGCCGACAACGAGTCGGCCAGATCTAGCGACTCGGTAAGAGTTCTAGTCGACGAATCGATCGTCGCGGGTCGCGAAGACGCTCGAGCGAGCGAAGTCGACCCCGACGTCTAAGCAGGATTTCCCTCGACTCAGGGAACGAGCGGGGGCATGGTGCAGCCGCCCTGGTTGCAAGAGAAGCAGCAGCGCGATGAAAAAGCGAGTGAGTAATCGCGTTTCTTCCGATTGAGCGCGCGTCTTAGGAGGATGACAAGTCGTTCCGTTGTATACACATATATCCATGTAGACTTATTCTCACAACGGATTCGTATATTTTTAGTTTGCTTCAAAATATTATAGAAATATAAAAAAAAATATAAAGAGAGAAAATTGGAGAAGGAAAAGAAAAAAAAAAATTTAACTATTAATTATGAATTATTAATCGTTTCAATATTATTCATACATAGAGGGAAAAGGAGAGAAAATGTAGATTCACGCGTCCACGCGCCAGAGTGAAATTCTCCCTCGTTGAAAAGAGGGACAGACGTCGACCGCGTTATTAATCTTACAATTTTCGCATATTGTTTCTTTTCGCATTAATTTTGGCATTTTTGATTTGCCTCTTTTTGTACAAACGCGCAAAGCGTTTAAGAGGCAGCGCCGTGTTAGCGGCGGTTGCAAGGATAGCGTTGAGATTGTTGGCGCTGAGCGGTAGCTCGTCGTGGGGTGGCACAGTGCGGCGCATTGCCAATTTACTCCGATGATGAGCCCATGTTCGGAGGAGTCTTGCTAGCCTAACACCACCTTCCTACCCGCTCCTGTATACGTCTAACACTACCTTCCTTCCCACCTACTACCTTCCTTCTCCGATGATGAGCGAAAGTTCTGAGGGGCCCAGCCTCGGGCTAAATGCCTCGCAATAGATGCCTCGCAATATCTATTTGCATTCTCAAGGCCGTTTGCCTGGCTGTATCTTTCTCCTCTTCTCCCTGAGTCTCCCTCTCGCATCAGCGCATCTCTCTATATGCGTACAGACATCCTCCTAACACTACTCTCCCCGCCTACCCGGCCATTTTCCACTTGCCATGCACTCCCTTCTACCCGCCTCCGGTCCGCTAACCGCTCGCCATTTTGAGCGAGCGAGCTGCCTCGAGCATGTTTCCGTGCCGGCCTCGTTGCCGTTCCCACGGCGCGCCAAGTGCGAGCGCGCACGGTGAAAGGGACAAGCCTCTCGATTGAGGTGGCGCGTCGGACTGACGGCCGGTGGAGGAGCGGGAAGAAATTCGACCATACCGGGGTTTTCAGCCCGGTACCATATCGCATCGCGTATGGTCTGGTGCTTCGCCATAGCTGGTCGAGTATGGTCGACGCGGTTTAGTCTCGATATGGTGCATTTCCTTGTACTCGGCGTTCCCAAGTCGATCGTTCTCGTTTCCTTAGACTGGAGCGAACGCGCGGAATTGTTCAGCGCGCGTTCCTATTGTCGAACTCGCGTGCGCGCGCGTTTTGCTGTACGGGTGTGTACGCGGGTGTGGGCGCGGGTGGGAGAGGGGCAGAGGGAAGGGTGACGACCGCGAGGACAAAAACACGCGAGGTTCCTACGACGCAAATTGTCACGCGAGGACAAAGGATTGCGCAACGGAAAGCGCGTGAAAAAAGTGGTCGTCCGAGAGGGAGGTGAGAAAAACAGGGAGACAACGGGGGGAACTCGCGCGATCTCGCGTGAGAGCAAGGCATTGTTGCGAGAAGCGGCTCGAGAGACGGACGCGAGCGAGCACTAGCGAGCGAGAAGCCTCGAGGCAGACTGAGACAAGGAGCTACGGAGCTGTTGAGAGCATCCATCCAGAGGAGACTAGGACAGAGTGAGTCTTTGCTAAACCCACCTACCCTCCTATTCACACAGCGCTGCGGAGAGCATCGTCCAGAGACGGCGAAGCTGTATCTTCGGATCATTGCCCGACTGAGAGTCTAGTCGCGGGATTCCCGGAGTTTTCCTCTGTTCTCCGTGACAGAAGAAAAACAGGCGGGCAGACTCCAGTCACCGGCAACTACTCGGAGTTTCCCTGTTCTCCGACACTAACACTTTGCGAGATAATCAAAAATAGGGTGGCGACCGACAGGAAAGGGTGCCGAGGGGGCAAAGCTGAAGACGAAGCGGTTAGAGGGATCAGGCGCACGGTCGGGACAGCGAGCCACCATCGCCTCGTCCCACGTCGGATCCGAACATCGCAGATCCGGGTCCGGTCACACACACTATTTGCCGATACACCCTCCGAACTAACTAAACTAACCCTTCCTCTTCTTCCTCCTCGTTCATCCTCGAGAGGGTTGGGCTCCGCGGCGTCGACGGAGCGCGAGGGAGTCGGATCCTTCTCCGTCTGGCAGTGGATTCAGGCCCAACCGACTCTCGAAACTCCTCTCCGTCCGATCCCGAGGTTCCACCGGATCGAGGCGACGGAGACGGACACCAGGATACTTGGTGACTTCTGGTGATCTCTTGGCGACCGTGACAGGACGGTGCTCGCGGGCGTACGCGCGTGTGTGTGTACGCGGCCCCGCCTTCGGGCGGCGAGCGTTCGGTTCTACCGACTGTTTCGTGTCACACCGAGCGTGTGTGTTCGTCTGAGAGAGAGAGAGAGTAAAGACGAGAACGCGAGGTGGAGTCTCGCGAAGTTGCTTCAGCGAGGCGAGAAAGTCGCGTCTTGAAAAATTCCGCTGGTGCGACTCGGCGTGGGTGAAGAACCCGCGTCTATAACCAGCCCCAACCTACGCAACCGAGAGAGGTTCCTCGGTTTAATTCGAAATTCTTATTCATTTGTCTAGAAGACAGAGACAGAAGAAAAAAAGAAAGGAAAAGGGAGAAAGAGTCCGTCGGATTCCCAAGTTCCGGACGAGCTTGCGAACAGCGAGCTAGTTGGAGAGGGACAGTGAGCCACGTCGAACCCCGCTGAAGAGGACGGCGTGAGAAAGAGAGCGAGCATAGGAGCCAAGGTGCGCGGGTGATCCGCCCAACGAAGAGGCCGAGCGGGGCAACCGTCGCGGATCACGGACACAAGCGGTTGGCTGCCGGGACCAAGGTTCCCTTTTGGTGTGGAGGACGAGACGCAGAGAGAGGCTGATTCCCGACAAATTCGAGGGGGCCGCTCATCTAAACCAACCAACCAACCTACCGCTGAGACTCCTGCTCCTATGCGCTCATCATTGATCGGCGGCCACTAGGGAGGCGAGGAAATTCCCAAACGGAGGAGCCTCCACCGCCGGGGGTGAAGCGTTGACGTTTCGGATAACCGACGCACCCAAGTAAGATTCAGAATAATCGCTCACTCAGCGATCGCGCGCATTTGTGATTGGGATTGTGTCATCTGACCACAGACTTAGCGTCGCGTTACATCGGAGGCGCGCATGGCCTAAAAGCCCACGCTCTCGGAGAGAGCGCGCGTCTGATTGAGAGACACAGAGCAGCGACGTGTTCCTTTAGTAGGGAACTTCCGCGAGTGTTTTCATCGTCTGAGATACTGAGCGAGCGCAAAAAAAAATAATCTATACTGGTTTCGCTAATTGACTGAGTTGATTCAGCGCCGAGAAAAATTATTTCTGACCGCTTTCGCCGTTACACTGAACTTAGCTTAGCGGTTAACAGAGTCAAATTTTGCGCGAGGAAAATTATTCGTTACCGGTGTCGCGAGTAACCGTGTTTCAATTTCGAGTGAGTTCGATACCGGCCCCACATCTGACCGAGGTTGGATGTCGAGCGGCCAATATATTCGTCCGGGTCGAATTTAATTGAGTAAAATTTGCGAGCGGGACCCCGGTCTCTTCACCGCTCCGAGTAAGGAGCCGACTCTATTTTGTCGTGAGATAAATATAGATCGCGTGGGTCGTCGCTCGTTCAGGGGTCGCTCGCCCAGAGAGAAGGGGACGAGCGCAGAAGAGGATCCAGCTACCGACTCGCCGAACGGGTCTGGGTCGATTTAGCGGATCTTAACTCGGGAACGAAATACGAGATCGGGCCGACAATTTCCGGTACGCGGTACAGGGATAGAGATTCCTGAAAGAGTAGACATATCGCGGCTGTAGAGGAAACAAGAAGGAATCGAGCGAGATCTCAGTTCCTGACGATTTCTCGAGTTAGCGAGGGAGAGATACGAGCTGGAGTGAAAGCGGTGGTTTCGCGATCCGTCCGTCGGGCTGTGAGAGACGATTATAGCGAGGTTACGGGGGTAGCGCCCGAGCGAAGGGCTGGCGTCGGCACTCTTGAGAGCGGCCGACAGATTTCTTTTTCTTATTGTTCGGCCACCGTGGACACGCCGTCGCATATTTCGATTCTCACGTCCCCAATCGCACGTTGGCGCGGTCTCACACTTTTCTCTGGTACAAATATATATTCACCGAGATAGGTGAGAACCGCGCGCGATCGACGCGCAGGCTTGCGAAGAGCGCGTTTTTCTTTCCCCTCGCGGTGTCTAACCGAACCTACCTTCCCATCCCTCGGGGTTTCTCTCTCTTCGTCTTCCTCGAGCGCGCGCGCGGTACCTGGACTCGAAGGAAAATCGTGTTCGTGGCGATCTCTCACCTATTCGTAGAGTGAGATTAGGTTTCGGACGGAGAGAGATTGAGACAGAATACGGTGTCGCGTCGTATCGGGATGCAGCCGGTGGGTACCGGTGAATTAAGCGCGGAGGAAACTCCGCCGGTCCAGGGGCTCTTCGGGAGTTCGGGTCGCGTACTGAGGACTCCACCCCCTGGCCCCAACCCGCCGACGATGGAGTCGCACACGCGATCGGGTAGAGTCTTTCGGCCCATCGAGCGCGAGATGGTTTCGACGGCGCGCGAGGCCGTGGACGGTGAATCCGGTGCGATCAGCGAGGCCTCGACTAGCCTCGTCGCGGGGCGGAGATCCGTGTCGGTCGACCGGGACGGTGCCACCGAGAGTCGCGATCGTCGGCCGGGAGAGGGAGGAGACGTAAACGCGCGTGCAGCAGCGATGGACGAAGCCAGATCTCTTCCGACGCCCCCGCCTGTACAGACGACGACGACCAGGATTATTCATCACCGCTCCGGCGGGTCTCTCGACCTCTTGGCGGGAATAAAGTTCTCCGGGATGGAAGACAGAACACATCCGATGGTGATGCTGGACAGATTCGAGAGAATCACCCGCCACGAGGGATTCGACAACGACGAGACTCTCTATTACTTCGGCAACTGTCTCACCGGGGATGCCGCCGCGTGGTGGGCCATCTCCGCTCACGAGCGGTGGCCCATCGCGAGGGAAGCGTTCAGACGCAAATACTGGGGGCCGACCAGGCAGCACATGCTCTGCCAAAATATCTACCTGGGCCGATACGCGCCCAAGGAGCACGGTTCCATGGCGTGCTACGTGCAGAAGACGTACATGGAGTCTAGACTAACCGACCATCCCCTGCCGGAGAGAGACTTCGTCAGGGCGATCGCCGCTCACTTCGACTCTACTGTCGAGAGCGAAATTAAAAAGTTCAAAACGAGCAGTGTCGCCGACCTCGTCGAGCTACTCGACGAAATGGATCTCGCCGAATTAACCGCCTCGCAGAGAATGAGAGCTCGGAGGGACTTCTTCGAGGCACAGGCTGTTTCCTTCAGGGAACCGGAAAAGGAGTCTACCTCGCCGAGGGAACAAAGCCGATATCCTTTTTTCTCGTCGCGACGGAGTCAAGGGTCTAGCTACTCATTCCCTCACGCCAGATCTACCACTCCGAACAGGAACGACCGGCCCACCGAATCGCCTCCGCAGAGGAGATACGAGGCAACTTGGTCGAGGGACGAACATAGGACTAGAGATTCATCGAGGGATGATCGAACTTCCGAACGGACGCAGCCTCGCCCGCACTCTTCGCCGCCTTCTCCGCGCGACAGAGTGTCTTACGAGTCATCGAGAAGCACAACAACCAACAGAGATTCTCGCGAAGAGAGAGACGGATCGCTCGGGAGAGCGACCTCTCCGGGAACGTCGCGCGCGGGAGGAGGAAACGGATCGAGAGCAGGTAGGCGACAGCGGGTGAGCGGCAGGCCGATATCGGCCCTGGGTGCAGTCACCAAATCAGCGACCCGTCGGAAGAGCCTCGCGCCGGAAGAGCACTCCATTTCTATGGGGTGGACCGGGGAAGAGCGGCCATCCTGGCGGCTCGACATCGCGCGGGAGTCGAGCCTTTGGCCGGTGGTGGCCCTGCTGGACACTGGGGCGGCCGTCTCGGTGGTACCCGAGAGCATCCTCCTAGATTTCGAGCATTTTCTCGCTAGGAGGGCCGATCCCGCGCCCCCACCACTATCCACACCTCCGCGAAGCAGAGCTGCGTACGAAGAAGCAGCCAAGTCTGAGGCCAAATCTCGCACCAGATCGAATCCAAGATCGGGATATTTTCCCAGTGTGCGAATTCAACGTGTGGACATCACGGGGCCGTTCGACAAGAAGATCGCGACGAGCAAGGAGAAGGTCTTGCTCAAATTGAGAACGCGATCGGACGCGGGGGTCGCGATAGAATTCGATCACTCCTTCTTCGTAGTCAAAGCGTCCATGCCCTACGTAATCGTCGGCATGGATTTCCTCAAAGCCTTTTCCGCGAGTATCGTTTTTGGCAAAAAGGATCGCGGAGTTAAACTAACGATACGATCCTGCTCGGTCATCGGTGAAAAGCCCCTCTTCGACGGGGAGGGTGCTCGCGCGAATACCGCGGTAGCTGTCGCGTCGTCCGGAACGGGACGCACTCGTTCGGATCACTACCGCGTGACGAAGCATCCGAGAGGAGTAGCCAGTTGCAGCCAAGAAGCGCAACAGTACGGGGAAGAAGCGGAACCTGTTGACAGGGAAGAAGATAAAATTTCTAACCGAACCTACCTTCCGGCCTCTCCGGAAACTCATGAAGCGGCATCGCAGGAGAATGAGGATTCTTTGCGTACCCGCGCGAGGATTCTGGACACCTCGCGTTTCCGCGTTCACAATCCTCGCTATCCTCGCGAGAAAGTCGCTTCCATCGGAATCGGAGCGCACAAACCTGAGACTGGTTCATCTACCCAATTCGTTCCATCCAACCAGGCTACGGCAGAGGCGCAGAGGAAGAAGAAGAAGAAACGGGTGCGATGGCTGGATACTACGCTTTCTACGGAGGAGAAACCAAGAGCATCGCATAAACTAACCTACCCTTCCCAAGCAACTTCCAAGCAGCGAATTAGCGAAGGCACGCCGCCTCGAAGGATGGCGCGCCCTGTTTCTTCGCGACGCGAGTGCGACAGCGCGGAGGCTATAGGCAACAGCGCCAAGGCTCCTAGCCGCAGCGCGAAAGATACGACCGAGAGCGCGAATAACGCGCCGGTCGCTCGAGCCGCCTACCGCAGCCCCGCACTGCGCATTGATTGGCAACTCGTCGAGTTAATTTCGCAAACTCTCCAAGAGTGCCAACGAACCGCTGCTGCGGTCACGGGCCAACTGCCCGTGAACAGCGGGGGCCAAGATCCGCGACTCTCCAGAGATAGACTCTGCGTGGGCGCTTTTCACGCGGATATTACACGCGCGTACAGCGATCTTGACCCGGAACTTCCGGATGATGCACACTCTTCGGACGACGAGGTCCCATTCCGTCGTCGACGACGTCCTAAGCAAGTGCAAGCAATTTGCAATTTTTTCTCCGACTCCGTACATAAAGTTCCGGATTCGACGGCGAATCCGATGCGCGCGTCCGACTCCGCGGAACCGTCGCCCGCTAGTTGTACTCAGAGAAAACGATTTTCCCTCCCTAGGCCGAGTTCCTCGGAGGAAAGCAGCATGTCGTCCAACAAGGGAACGGGAGGAGCTGGAAAGAGAAAAAATTCTTTTATAAAAAATCGTTCGGACAGGAGCGAGTCCCTGAAAGACCTCGTGAGAATGACGAACGAGGCCACCGAAGAGAGGGACCTTGTTCGCCGTCAGGAGACCGAACTGAGGGAAATTTTGCGTTCGAATCTACGCAAGATCGAAGAGCAAACCTCGAGGAAGAAGCGTCAACTTGAAGCGATGAGAAAACTAATCGCACTTACCCAAGAATGCGTCGGCGAACCTCCGTCCTCTCAACGGACGTCGAGCGCCGGACGCATCGGCTCGAAAGCAGCCTTACCTGGTGTACGATTGAATACTACGTACACCCTCCGCGACGGCAAGAAAACGGCGACTGATCGCCTGAGCAACGGCGAATCGCCTCAACCGTCCACTAGTCGAGCCGCGGCCGAGCGACATAGCGCCGTCGGCCTTGCTACAGCTCGCGAATGCGTCGCTACAGTTTCCAAGATGGAAAGCGACGAATCAGCCACCGAATTGATTTCATCGGTGAGCAGGGTGAAGAAGAGCGGGGAACCGTACGTAGATATTAAAACGATTCCTCGACCGAGAAACAAGGGAGGCCAGTACAGAATCTGGACCCCCAGAGAATCGAAAGAATATAAATTATCCAAGAGGAAGAGAACCCGCATGTTGAAGGATTCCTCCGATAAAGGGAGTGATACCGAAGCTAACACGAGAGTTCGCGAGGAGAAGAAGAAGAAGACAAACGTCGTGCCGAAAACGGAAAAACGCGACGCCAGCCGGGAATTGAAGCCGGATACATCCTCCAAGGTCGGCGAGGGAGCATCCGCCAGACTGAGAATAAAGAGCGCTGCCGAGAGGATTGAGGAAGCCTCAAAATCGGCATCGATGAGCTCTCAGATCCGGTTGATCGGCGGAAATGTGTCTTCCTCAGCCACAGCGCCAGGGCCTGCTGTTACTTGTGGTGTTTCGACGAGCGGACAAGCGGAAACCAAGTCCGTTCCCATCGTCTCGATCACCCTTACGCCGCCGGTTTCGTCTTCGCCTCCTTTCATTGCAGAAATGGGGGAAATAATACACGTTCCGGTGGATGCCGACAACGAGTCGGCCAGATCTAGCGACTCGGTAAGAGTTCTAGTCGACGAATCGATCGTCGCGGGTCGCGAAGACGCTCGAGCGAGCGAAGTCGACCCCGACGTCTAAGCAGGATTTCCCTCGACTCAGGGAACGAGCGGGGGCATGGTGCAGCCGCCCTGGTTGCAAGAGAAGCAGCAGCGCGATGAAAAAGCGAGTGAGTAATCGCGTTTCTTCCGATTGAGCGCGCGTCTTAGGAGGATGACAAGTCGTTCCGTTGTATACACATATATCCATGTAGACTTATTCTCACAACGGATTCGTATATTTTTAGTTTGCTTCAAAATATTATAGAAATATAAAAAAAAATATAAAGAGAGAAAATTGGAGAAGGAAAAGAAAAAAAAAAATTTAACTATTAATTATGAATTATTAATCGTTTCAATATTATTCATACATAGAGGGAAAAGGAGAGAAAATGTAGATTCACGCGTCCACGCGCAGAGTGAAATTCTCCCTCGTTGAAAAGAGGGACAGACGTCGACCGCGTTATTAATCTTACAATTTTCGCATATTGTTTCTTTTCGCATTAATTTTGGCATTTTTGATTTGCCTCTTTTTGTACAAACGCGCAAAGCGTTTAAGAGAGCAGCGCCGTGTTAGCGGCGGTTGGCAAGGATAGCGTTGAGATTGTTGGCGCTGAGCGGTAGCTCGTCGTGGGGTGGCACAGTGCGGCGCATTGCCAATTTACTCCGATGATGAGCCCATGTTCGGAGGAGTCTTGCCTAGCCTAACACCACCTTCCTACCCGCTCCTGTATACGTCTAACACTACCTTCCTTCCCACCTACTACCTTCCTTCTCCGATGATGAGCGAAAGTTCTGAGGGGCCCAGCCTCGGGCTAAATGCCTCGCAATAGATGCCTCGCAATATCTATTTGCATTCTCAAGGCCGTTTGCCTGGCTGTATCTTTCTCCTCTTCTCCCTGAGTCTCCCTCTCGCATCAGCGCATCTCTCTATATGCGTACAGACATCCTCCTAACACTACTCTCCCGCCTACCCGGCCATTTTCCACTTGCCATGCACTCCCTTCTACCCGCCTCCGGTCCGCTAACCGCTCGCCATTTTGAGCGAGCGAGCTGCCTCGAGCATGTTTCCGTGCCGGCCTCGTTGCCGTTCCCACGGCGCGCCAAGTGCGAGCGCGCACGGTGAAAGGGACAAGCCTCTCGATTGAGGTGGCGCGTCGGACTGACGGCCGGTGGAGGAGCGGGAAGAAATTCGACCATACCGGGGTTTTCAGCCCGGTACCATATCGCATCGCGTATGGTCTGGTGCTTCGCCATAGCTGGTCGAGTATGGTCGACGCGGTTTAGTCTCGATATGGTGCATTTCCTTGTACTCGGCGTTCCCAAGTCGATCGTTCTCGTTTCCTTAGACTGGAGCGAACGCGCGGAATTGTTCAGCGCGCGTTCCTATTGTCGAACTCGCGTGCGCGCGCGTTTTGCTGTACGGGTGTGTACGCGGGTGTGGGCGCGGGTGGGAGAGGGGCAGAGGGAAGGGTGACGACCGCGAGGACAAAAACACGCGAGGTTCCTACGACGCAAATTGTCACGCGAGGACAAAGGATTGCGCAACGGAAAGCGCGTGAAAAAAGTGGTCGTCCGAGAGGGAGGTGAGAAAAACAGGGAGACAACGGGGGGAACTCGCGCGATCTCGCGTGAGAGCAAGGCATTGTTGCGAGAAGCGGCTCGAGAGACGGACGCGAGCGAGCACTAGCGAGCGAGAAGCCTCGAGGCAGACTGAGACAAGGAGCTACGGAGCTGTTGAGAGCATCCATCCAGAGGAGACTAGGACAGAGTGAGTCTTTGCTAAACCCACCTACCCTCCTATTCACACAGCGCTGCGGAGAGCATCGTCCAGAGACGGCGAAGCTGTATCTTCGGATCATTGCCCGACTGAGAGTCTAGTCGCGGGATTCCCGGAGTTTTCCTCTGTTCTCCGTGACAGAAGAAAAACAGGCGGGCAGACTCCAGTCACCGGCAACTACTCGGAGTTTCCCTGTTCTCCGACACTAACACTTTGCGAGATAATCAAAAATAGGGTGGCGACCGACAGGAAAGGGTGCCGAGGGGGCAAAGCTGAAGACGAAGCGGTTAGAGGGATCAGGCGCACGGTCGGGACAGCGAGCCACCATCGCCTCGTCCCACGTCGGATCCGAACATCGCAGATCCGGGTCCGGTCACACACACTATTTGCCGATACACCCTCCGAACTAACTAAACTAACCCTTCCTCTTCTTCCTCCTCGTTCATCCTCGAGAGGGTTGGGCTCCGCGGCGTCGACGGAGCGCGAGGGAGTCGGATCCTTCTCCGTCTGGCAGTGGATTCAGGCCCAACCGACTCTCGAAACTCCTCTCCGTCCGATCCCGAGGTTCCACCGGATCGAGGCGACGGAGACGGACACCAGGATACTTGGTGACTTCTGGTGATCTCTTGGCGACCGTGACAGGACGGTGCTCGCGGGCGTACGCGCGTGTGTGTGTACGCGGCCCCGCCTTCGGGCGGCGAGCGTTCGGTTCTACCGACTGTTTCGTGTCACACCGAGCGTGTGTGTTCGTCTGAGAGAGAGAGAGAGTAAAGACGAGAACGCGAGGTGGAGTCTCGCGAAGTTGCTTCAGCGAGGCGAGAAAGTCGCGTCTTGAAAAATTCCGCTGGTGCGACTCGGCGTGGGTGAAGAACCCGCGTCTATAACCAGCCCCAACCTACGCAACCGAGAGAGGTTCCTCGGTTTAATTCGAAATTCTTATTCATTTGTCTAGAAGACAGAGACAGAAGAAAAAAAGAAAGGAAAAGGGAGAAAGAGTCCGTCGGATTCCCAAGTTCCGGACGAGCTTGCGAACAGCGAGCTAGTTGGAGAGGGACAGTGAGCCACGTCGAACCCCGCTGAAGAGGACGGCGTGAGAAAGAGAGCGAGCATAGGAGCCAAGGTGCGCGGGTGATCCGCCCAACGAAGAGGCCGAGCGGGGCAACCGTCGCGGATCACGGACACAAGCGGTTGGCTGCCGGGACCAAGGTTCCCTTTTGGTGTGGAGGACGAGACGCAGAGAGAGGCTGATTCCCGACAAATTCGAGGGGGCCGCTCATCTAAACCAACCAACCAACCTACCGCTGAGACTCCTGCTCCTATGCGCTCATCATTGATCGGCGGCCACTAGGGAGGCGAGGAAATTCCCAAACGGAGGAGCCTCCACCGCCGGGGGTGAAGCGTTGACGTTTCGGATAACCGACGCACCCAAGTAAGATTCAGAATAATCGCTCACTCAGCGATCGCGCGCATTTGTGATTGGGATTGTGTCATCTGACCACAGACTTAGCGTCGCGTTACATCGGAGGCGCGCATGGCCTAAAAGCCCACGCTCTCGGAGAGAGCGCGCGTCTGATTG
The DNA here is from genome assembly GCF_003227715.2 of Harpegnathos saltator. Taxonomy (NCBI): domain Eukaryota; kingdom Metazoa; phylum Arthropoda; class Insecta; order Hymenoptera; family Formicidae; genus Harpegnathos; species Harpegnathos saltator. The sequence continues at coordinate 45,800 of NW_020229930.1, forward strand.
AGAGACACAGAGCAGCGACGTGTTCCTTTAGTAGGGAACTTCCGCGAGTGTTTTCATCGTCTGAGATACTGAGCGAGCGCAAAAAAAAATAATCTATACTGGTTTCGCTAATTGACTGAGTTGATTCAGCGCCGAGAAAAATTATTTCTGACCGCTTTCGCCGTTACACTGAACTTAGCTTAGCGGTTAACAGAGTCAAATTTTGCGCGAGGAAAATTATTCGTTACCGGTGTCGCGAGTAACCGTGTTTCAATTTCGAGTGAGTTCGATACCGGCCCCACATCTGACCGAGGTTGGATGTCGAGCGGCCAATATATTCGTCCGGGTCGAATTTAATTGAGTAAAATTTGCGAGCGGGACCCCGGTCTCTTCACCGCTCCGAGTAAGGAGCCGACTCTATTTTGTCGTGAGATAAATATAGATCGCGTGGGTCGTCGCTCGTTCAGGGGTCGCTCGCCCAGAGAGAAGGGGACGAGCGCAGAAGAGGATCCAGCTACCGACTCGCCGAACGGGTCTGGGTCGATTTAGCGGATCTTAACTCGGGAACGAAATACGAGATCGGGCCGACAATTTCCGGTACGCGGTACAGGGATAGAGATTCCTGAAAGAGTAGACATATCGCGGCTGTAGAGGAAACAAGAAGGAATCGAGCGAGATCTCAGTTCCTGACGATTTCTCGAGTTAGCGAGGGAGAGATACGAGCTGGAGTGAAAGCGGTGGTTTCGCGATCCGTCCGTCGGGCTGTGAGAGACGATTATAGCGAGGTTACGGGGGTAGCGCCCGAGCGAAGGGCTGGCGTCGGCACTCTTGAGAGCGGCCGACAGATTTCTTTTTCTTATTGTTCGGCCACCGTGGACACGCCGTCGCATATTTCGATTCTCACGTCCCCAATCGCACGTTGGCGCGGTCTCACACTTTTCTCTGGTACAAATATATATTCACCGAGATAGGTGAGAACCGCGCGCGATCGACGCGCAGGCTTGCGAAGAGCGCGTTTTTCTTTCCCCTCGCGGTGTCTAACCGAACCTACCTTCCCATCCCTCGGGGTTTCTCTCTCTTCGTCTTCCTCGAGCGCGCGCGCGGTACCTGGACTCGAAGGAAAATCGTGTTCGTGGCGATCTCTCACCTATTCGTAGAGTGAGATTAGGTTTCGGACGGAGAGAGATTGAGACAGAATACGGTGTCGCGTCGTATCGGGATGCAGCCGGTGGGTACCGGTGAATTAAGCGCGGAGGAAACTCCGCCGGTCCAGGGGCTCTTCGGGAGTTCGGGTCGCGTACTGAGGACTCCACCCCCTGGCCCCAACCCGCCGACGATGGAGTCGCACACGCGATCGGGTAGAGTCTTTCGGCCCATCGAGCGCGAGATGGTTTCGACGGCGCGCGAGGCCGTGGACGGTGAATCCGGTGCGATCAGCGAGGCCTCGACTAGCCTCGTCGCGGGGCGGAGATCCGTGTCGGTCGACCGGGACGGTGCCACCGAGAGTCGCGATCGTCGGCCGGGAGAGGGAGGAGACGTAAACGCGCGTGCAGCAGCGATGGACGAAGCCAGATCTCTTCCGACGCCCCCGCCTGTACAGACGACGACGACCAGGATTATTCATCACCGCTCCGGCGGGTCTCTCGACCTCTTGGCGGGAATAAAGTTCTCCGGGATGGAAGACAGAACACATCCGATGGTGATGCTGGACAGATTCGAGAGAATCACCCGCCACGAGGGATTCGACAACGACGAGACTCTCTATTACTTCGGCAACTGTCTCACCGGGGATGCCGCCGCGTGGTGGGCCATCTCCGCTCACGAGCGGTGGCCCATCGCGAGGGAAGCGTTCAGACGCAAATACTGGGGGCCGACCAGGCAGCACATGCTCTGCCAAAATATCTACCTGGGCCGATACGCGCCCAAGGAGCACGGTTCCATGGCGTGCTACGTGCAGAAGACGTACATGGAGTCTAGACTAACCGACCATCCCCTGCCGGAGAGAGACTTCGTCAGGGCGATCGCCGCTCACTTCGACTCTACTGTCGAGAGCGAAATTAAAAAGTTCAAAACGAGCAGTGTCGCCGACCTCGTCGAGCTACTCGACGAAATGGATCTCGCCGAATTAACCGCCTCGCAGAGAATGAGAGCTCGGAGGGACTTCTTCGAGGCACAGGCTGTTTCCTTCAGGGAACCGGAAAAGGAGTCTACCTCGCCGAGGGAACAAAGCCGATATCCTTTTTTCTCGTCGCGACGGAGTCAAGGGTCTAGCTACTCATTCCCTCACGCCAGATCTACCACTCCGAACAGGAACGACCGGCCCACCGAATCGCCTCCGCAGAGGAGATACGAGGCAACTTGGTCGAGGGACGAACATAGGACTAGAGATTCATCGAGGGATGATCGAACTTCCGAACGGACGCAGCCTCGCCCGCACTCTTCGCCGCCTTCTCCGCGCGACAGAGTGTCTTACGAGTCATCGAGAAGCACAACAACCAACAGAGATTCTCGCGAAGAGAGAGACGGATCGCTCGGGAGAGCGACCTCTCCGGGAACGTCGCGCGCGGGAGGAGGAAACGGATCGAGAGCAGGTAGGCGACAGCGGGTGAGCGGCAGGCCGATATCGGCCCTGGGTGCAGTCACCAAATCAGCGACCCGTCGGAAGAGCCTCGCGCCGGAAGAGCACTCCATTTCTATGGGGTGGACCGGGGAAGAGCGGCCATCCTGGCGGCTCGACATCGCGCGGGAGTCGAGCCTTTGGCCGGTGGTGGCCCTGCTGGACACTGGGGCGGCCGTCTCGGTGGTACCCGAGAGCATCCTCCTAGATTTCGAGCATTTTCTCGCTAGGAGGGCCGATCCCGCGCCCCCACCACTATCCACACCTCCGCGAAGCAGAGCTGCGTACGAAGAAGCAGCCAAGTCTGAGGCCAAATCTCGCACCAGATCGAATCCAAGATCGGGATATTTTCCCAGTGTGCGAATTCAACGTGTGGACATCACGGGGCCGTTCGACAAGAAGATCGCGACGAGCAAGGAGAAGGTCTTGCTCAAATTGAGAACGCGATCGGACGCGGGGGTCGCGATAGAATTCGATCACTCCTTCTTCGTAGTCAAAGCGTCCATGCCCTACGTAATCGTCGGCATGGATTTCCTCAAAGCCTTTTCCGCGAGTATCGTTTTTGGCGAAAAGGATCGCGGAGTTAAACTAACGATACGATCCTGCTCGGTCATCGGTGAAAAGCCCCTCTTCGACGGGGAGGGTGCTCGCGCGAATACCGCGGTAGCTGTCGCGTCGTCCGGAACGGGACGCACTCATTCGGATCACTACCGCGTGACGAAGCATCCGAGAGGAGTAGCCAGTTGCAGCCAAGAAGCGCAACAGTACGGGGAAGAAGCGGAACCTGTTGACAGGGAAGAAGATAAAATTTCTAACCGAACCTACCTTCCGGCCTCTCCGGAAACTCATGAAGCGGCATCGCAGGAGAATGAGGATTCTTTGCGTACCCGCGCGAGGATTCTGGACACCTCGCGTTTCCGCGTTCACAATCCTCGCTATCCTCGCGAGAAAGTCGCTTCCATCGGAATCGGAGCGCACAAACCTGAGACTGGTTCATCTACCCAATTCGTTCCATCCAACCAGGCTACGGCAGAGGCGCAGAGGAAGAAGAAGAAGAAACGGGTGCGATGGCTGGATACTACGCTTTCTACGGAGGAGAAACCAAGAGCATCGCATAAACTAACCTACCCTTCCCAAGCAACTTCCAAGCAGCGAATTAGCGAAGGCACGCCGCCTCGAAGGATGGCGCGCCCTGTTTCTTCGCGACGCGAGTGCGACAGCGCGGAGGCTATAGGCAACAGCGCCAAGGCTCCTAGCCGCAGCGCGAAAGATACGACCGAGAGCGCGAATAACGCGCCGGTCGCTCGAGCCGCCTACCGCAGCCCTGCACTGCGCATTGATTGGCAACTCGTCGAGTTAATTTCGCAGACTCTCCAAGAGTGCCAACGAACCGCTGCTGCGGTCACGGGCCAACTGCCCGTGAACAGCGGGGGCCAAGATCCGCGACTCTCCAGAGATAGACTCTGCGTGGGCGCTTTTCACGCGGATATTACACGCGCGCACAGCGATCTTGACCCGGAACTTCCGGATGATGCACACTCTTCGGACGACGAGGTCCCATTCCGTCGTCGACGACGTCCTAAGCAAGTGCAAGCAATTTGCAATTTTTTCTCCGACTCCGTACATAAAGTTCCGGATTCGACGGCGAATCCGATGCGCGCGTTCGACTCCGCGGAACCGTCGCCCGCTAGTTGTACTCAGAGAAAACGATTTTCCCTCCCTAGGCCGAGTTCCTCGGAGGAAAGCAGCATGTCGTCCAACAAGGGAACGGGAGGAGCTGGAAAGAGAAAGAATTCTCTTATAAAAAATCGTTCGGACAGGAGCGAGTCCCTGAAAGACCTCGTGAGAATGACGAACGAGGCCACCGAAGAGAGGGACCTTGTTCGCCGTCAAGAGACCGAACTGAGGGAAATTTTGCGTTCGAATCTACGCAAGATCGAAGAGCAAACCTCGAGGAAGAGGCGTCAACTCGAAGCGATGAGAAAACTAATCGCACTTACCCAAGAATGCGTCGGCGAACCTCCGTCCTCTCAACGGACGTCGAGCGCCGGACGCATCGGCTCGAAAGCAGCCTTACCTGGTGTACGATTGAATACTACGTACACCCTCCGCGACGGCAAGAAAACGGCGACTGATCGCCTGAGCAACGGCGAATCGCCTCAACCGTCTACTAGTCGAGCCGCGGCCGAGCGACATAGCGCCGTCGGCCTTGCTACAGCTCGCGAAGGCGTCGCTACAGTTTCCAAGATGGAAAGCGACGAATCAGCCACCGAATTGATTTCATCGGTGAGCAGTGTGAAGAAGAGCGGGGAACCGTACGTAGATATTAAAACGATTCCTCGACCGAGAAACAAGGGAGGCCAGTACAGAATCTGGACCCCCAGAGAATCGAAAGAATATAAATTATCCAAGAGGAAGAGAACCCGCATGTTGAAGGATTCCTCCGATAAAGAGAGAGATACCGAAGCTAACACGAGGGTTCGCGAGGAGAAGAAGAAGAAGACAAACGTCGTGCCGAAAACGGAAAAACGCGACGCCAGCCGGGAATTGAAGCCGGATACATCCTCCAAGGTCGGCGAGGGAGCATCCGCCAGACTGAGAATAAAGAGCGCTGCCGAGAGGATTGAGGAAGCCTCAAAATCGGCATCGATGAGCTCTCAGATCCGGTTGATCGGCGGAAATGTGTCTTCCTCAGCCACAGCGCCAGGGCCTGCTGTTACTTGTGGTGTTTCGACGAGCGGACAAGCGGAAACCAAGTCCGTTCCCATCGTCTCGATCACCCTTACGCCGCCGGTTTCGTCTTCGCCTCCTTTCATTGCAGAAATGGCGGAAATAATACACGTTCCGGTGGATGCCGACAACGAGTCGGCCAGATCTAGCGACTCGGTAAGAGTTCTAGTCGACGAATCGATCGTCGCGGGTCGCGAAGACGCTCGAGCGAGCGAAGTCGACCCCGACGTCTAAGCAGGATTTCCCTCGACTCAGGGAACGAGCGGGGGCATGGTGCAGCCGCCCTGGTTGCAAGAGAAGCAGCAGCGCGATGAAAAAGCGAGTGAGTAATCGCGTTTCTTCCGATTGAGCGCGCGTCTTAGGAGGATGACAAGTCGTTCCGTTGTATACACATATATCCATGTAGACTTATTCTCACAACGGATTCGTATATTTTTAGTTTGCTTCAAAATATTATAGAAATATAAAAAAAAAATATAAAGAGAGAAAATTGGAGAAGGAAAAGAAAAAAAATTTAACTATTAATTATGAATTATTAATCGTTTCAATATTATTCATACATAGAGGAAAAAGGAGAGAAAATGTAGATTCACGCGTCCACGCGCAGAGTGAAATTCTCCCTCGTTGAGAAGAGGGACAGACGTCGACCGCGTTATTAATCTTACAATTTTCGCATATTGTTTCTTTTCGCATTAATTTTTGCATTTTTGATTTGCCTCTTTTTGTACAAACGCGCAAAGCGTTTAAGAGAGCAGCGCCGTGTTAGCGGCGGTTGGCAAGGATAGCGTTGAGATTGTTGGCGCTGAGCGGTAGCTCGTCGTGGGGTGGCACAGTGCGGCGCATTGCCAATTTACTCCGATGATGAGCCCATGTTCGGAGGAGTCTTGCCTAGCCTAACACCACCTTCCTACCCGCTCCTGTATACGTCTAACACTACCTTCCTTCCCACCTACCACCTTCCTTCTCCGATGATGAGCGAAAGTTCTGAGGGGCCCAGCCTCGGGCTAAATGCCTCGCAATAGATGCCTCGCAATATCTATTTGCATTCTCAAGGCCGTTTGCCTGGCTGTATCTTTCTCCTCTTCTCCCTGAGTCTCCCTCTCGCATCAGCGCATCTCTCTATATGCGTACAGACATCCTCCTAACACTACTCTCCCGCCTACCCGGCCATTTTCCACTTGCCATGCACTCCCTTCTACCCGCCTCCGGTCCGCTAACCGCTCGCCATTTTGAGCGAGCGAGCTGCCTCGAGCATGTTTCCGTGCCGGCCTCGTTGCCGTTCCCACGGCGCGCCAAGTGCGAGCGCGCACGGTGAAAGGGACAAGCCTCTCGATTGAGGTGGCGCGTCGGACTGACGGCCGGTGGAGGAGCGGGAAGAAATTCGACCATACCGGGGTTTTCAGCCCGGTACCATATCGCATCGCGTATGGTCTGGTGCTTCGCCATAGCTGGTCGAGTATGGTCGACGCGGTTTAGTCTCGATATGGTGCATTTCCTTGTACTCGGCGTTCCCAAGTCGATCGTTCTCGTTTCCTTAGACTGGAGCGAACGCGCGGAATTGTTCAGCGCGCGTTCCTATTGTCGAACTCGCGTGCGCGCGCGTTTTGCTGTACGGGTGTGTACGCGGGTGTGGGCGCGGGTGGGAGAGGGGCAGAGGGAAGGGTGACGACCGCGAGGACAAAAACACGCGAGGTTCCTACGACGCAAATTGTCACGCGAGGACAAAGGATTGCGCAACGGAAAGCGCGTGAAAAAAGTGGTCGTCCGAGAGGGAGGTGAGAAAAACAGGGAGACAACGGGGGGAACTCGCGCGATCTCGCGTGAGAGCAGAGCATTGTTGCGAGAAGCGGCTCGAGAGACGGACGCGAGCGAGCACTAGCGAGCGAGAAGCCTCGAGGCAGACTGAGACAAGGAGCTACGGAGCTGTTGAGAGCATCCATTCAGAGGAGACTAGGACAGGGTGAGTCTTTGATAAACCCACCTACCCTCCTATTCACACAGCGCTGCGGAGAGCATCGTCCAGAGACGGCGAAGCTGTATCTTCGGATCATTGCCCGACTGAGAGTCTAGTCGCGGGATTCCCGGAGTTTTCCTCTGTTCTCCGTGACAGAAGAAAAACAGGCGGGCAGACTCCGGTCACCGGCAACTACTCGGAGTTTCCCTGTTCTCCGACACTAACACTTTCTGAGATAATCAAAAATAGGGTGGCGACCGACAGGAAAGGGTGCCGAGGGGGCAAAGCTGAAGACGAAGCGGTTAGAGGGATCAGGCGCACGGTCGGGACAGCGAGCCACCATCGCCTCGTCCCACGTCGGATCCGAACATCGCAGATCCGGGTCCGGTCACACACACTATTCGCCGATACACCCTCCGAACTAACTAAACTAACCCTTCCTTTTCTTCCTCCTCGTTCATCCTCGAGAGGGTTGGGCTCTGCGGCGCCGACGGAGCGCGAGGGAGTCGGATCCTTCCCCGTCTGGCAGTGGATTCAGACCCAACCGACTCTCGAAACTCCTCTCCGTCCGATCCCGAGGTTCCACCGGATCGAGGCGACGGAGAGGGACACCAGGATACTTGGTGACTTCTGGTGATCTCTTGGCGACCGTGACAGGACGGTGCTCGCGGGCGTACGCGCGTGTGTGTGTACGCGGCCCCGCCTTCGGGCGGCGAGCGTTCGGTTCTACCGACTGTTTCGTGTCACACCGAGCGTGTGTGTTCGTCTGAGAGAGAGAGAGAGTAAAGACGAGAACGCGAGGTGGAGTCTCGCGAAGTTGCTTCAGCGAGGCGAGAAAGTCGCGTCTTGAAAAATTCCGCTGGTGCGACTCGGCGTGGGTGAAGAACCCGCGTCTATAACCAGCCCCAACCTACGCAACCGAGAGAGGTTCCTCGGTTTAATTCGAAATTCTTATTCATTTGTCTAGAAAGACAGAGACAGAAGAAAAAAAGAAAGGAAAAGGGAGAAAGAGTCCGTCGAATTCCCAAGTTCCGGACGAGCTTGCGAACAGCGAGCTAGTTGGAGAGGGACAGTGAGCCACGTCGAACCCCGCTGAAGAGGACGGCGTGAGAAAGAGAGCGAGCATAGGAGCCAAGGTGCGCGGGTGATCCGCCCAACGAAGAGGCCGAGCGGGGCAACCGTCGCGGATCACGGACACAAGCGGTTGGCTGCCGGGACCAAGGTTCCCTTTTGGTGTGGAGGACGAGACGCAGAGAGAGGCTGATTCCCGACAAATTCGAGGGGGCCGCTCATCTAAACCAACCAACCAACCTACCGCTGAGACTCCTGCTCCTATGCGCTCATCATTGATCGGCGGCCACTAGGGAGGCGAGGAAATTCCCAAACGGAGGAGCCTCCACCGCCGAGGGTGAAGCGTTGACGTTTCGGATAACCGACGCACCCAAGTAAGATTCAGAATAATCGCTCACTCAGCGATCGCGCGCATTCGTGATTGGGATTGTGTCATCTGACCACAGACTTAGCGTCGCGGTACATTGGAGGCGCGCATGGCCTAAAAGCCCACGCTCTCAGAGAGAGCGCGCGTCTGATTGAAAGACACAGAGCAGCGACGTGTTCCGTTAGTAGGGAACTTCCGCGAGTGTTTTCATCGTCTGAGAAAGTGAACGAGCGCAAAAAAAATAATCTATACTGGTTTCGCTAATTGACGGAGTTGATTAAGCGCCGAGAAAAATAATTTTTGACCGCTTTCGCCATTACACTGAACTTAGCTTAGCGGTTGACAGAGTCAAATTTTGCGCGAGGAAAATTATTCGTTACCGGTGTCGCGAGTAACCGTGTTTCAATTTCGAGTGAGTTCGATACCGGCCCCACATCTGACCGAGCTTGGATGTTGAGCGGCCAATATATTCGTCCGGATCGAATTTAATTGAGTAAAATTTGCGAGCGGGACCCCGATCTCTTCACCGTCCCGAGTAAGGAGCCGACTCGATTTTGTCGTGAGATAAATATAGATCGCGTGAGTCGTCGCTTGTTCGGGGGTCGCTCGCCCAGAGAGAAGGGGACGAGCGCAGAAGAGGATCCAGCTACCGACTCGCCGAACGGGTCTGGGTCGATTTAGCGGATCTTAACTCGGGAACGAAATACGAGATCGGGCCGACAATTTCCGGTACGCGGTACAGGGATAGAGATTCCTGAAAGAGTAGACATATCGCGGCTGTACAGGAAGCAAGAAGGAATCGAACGAGATCTCAGTTCCTGACGATTTCTCGAGTAAGAGAGAGAGAGATACAAGCAAGAGAAAAAGCGACAGTTTCGCGATCCGTCCACCGCACTGTGAGGGAGTAGCGTGGCGATTATTCCGTCTTGCGCTATAAACGTTTCGGTCGTAGTTGTTGAGATTCGTACTGGAAGTTACAAGTCGCGCGCGAGTAAAAAGCTGTCGTAGGCACTGGTCTGAGCGGGCGACAGATATCTTCTTTCGTGCACGGAAATATATATGATTTTTCATATATTTATATATATTTTTGGTTTTGATTCATATATATATATTTGTTTTCATACTTATATATATGTTTTCTCATATCGATACATACGTATGAGAAAGCGTCAACGCTCGCAGGAAGCGCGTTTTCTTCCTCGTCTAACCGAACCTACCTTCCCATCCCTCGGGGTTTCTCTCTCTTCGTCTTCCTCGAGCGCGCGCGGTACCTGGACTCGAAGGAAAATCGTGTTCGCGGCGATCTCTCACCTATTCGTAGAGTGAGATTGGGTTTCGGACGGAGAGAGATTGAGACGGAATACGGGGTCGCGTCGTGTCGGGATGCAGCCGGTGGGTACCGGTGAATTAAGCGCGGAGGAAACTCCGCCGGTCCAGGGGCTCTTCGGAAGTTCGGGTCGCGTACTGAGGACTCCACCCCCTGGCCCCAACCCGCCGACGATGGAGTCGCACACGCGATCGGGTAGAGTCTTTCGGCCCATCGAGCGCGAAATGGATTCGACGACGCGCGAGCCCGTGGACGGGGAATCCGGTGCGATCAGCGAGGCCTCGACTAGCCTCGTCGCGAGGCGGAGATCCGTGTCGGTCGACCGGGACGGTCCCACCGAGAGTCGCGATCGTCGGCCGGGAGAGGGAGGAGACGTAAACGCGCGTGCAGCAGCGATGGACGAAGCGAGATCTCATCCGACGCCCCCGCCTGTACAGACGACGACGACCAGGATTATTCATCACCGCTCCGGCGGGTCTCTCGACCTCTTGGCGGGAATAAAATTCTCCGGTATGGGAGACAGAACGCATCCGATCGTGATGCTGGATAAATTCGAGAGAATCACCCGCCACGAGGGATTCGACAACGACGAGACTCTCTATTACTTCGGCAACTGTCTCACCGGGGATGCCGCCGCGTGGTGGGCCATCTCCGCTCACGAGCGGTGGCCCATCGCGAGGGAAGCGTTCAGACGCAAATATTGGGGGCCGACCAGGCAGCACATGCTCTGCCAAAATATCTACCTGGGCCGATACGCGCCCAAGGAGCACGGTTCCATGGCGTGCTACGTGCAGAAGACGTACATGGAGTCTAGACTAACCGACCATCCCCTGCCGGAGAGAGACTTCGTCAGGGCGATCGCCGCTCACTTCGACTCTACTGTCGAGAGCGAAATTAAAAAGTTCAAAACGAGCAGTGTCGCCGACCTCGTCGAGCTACTCGACGAAATGGATCTCGCCGAATTAACCGCCTCGCAGAGAATGAGAGCTCGGAGAGACTTCTTCGAGGCACAGGCTGTTTCCTTCAGGGAACCGGAAAAGGAGACCATCCCATCGAGGGAAACAAGCCGATATCCATTTTTCCCGTCGCTACAGAGTCAAGGGTCTAGCTACTCATTCCCTCGCGCCAGATCTACCACTCCGAACAGGAACGACCGGCCCACTGAATCGCCTCCGCAGAGGAGATACGAGACAACTTGGTCGAGGGACGAACATAGGACTAGAGATTCATCGAGGGATGATCGAACTTCCGAACGGACGCAGCCTCGCCCGCACTCTTCGCCGCCTTCTCCGCGCGACAGAGTGTCTTACGAGTCATCGAGAAGCACAACAACCAACAGAGATTCTCGCGAAGAGAGAGACGGATCGCTCGGGAGAGCGACCTCTCCGGGAACGTCGCGCGCGGGAGGAGGAAACGGATCGAGAGCGGGTAGGCGACAGCGGGTGAGCGGCAGGCCGATATCGGCCCTGGGTGCAGTCACCAAATCAGCGACCCGTCGGAAGAGCCTCGCGCCGGAAGAGCACTCCATTTCTATGGGGTGGACCGGGGAAGAGCGGCCATCCTGGCGGCTCGACATCGCGCGGGAGTCGAGCCTTTGGCCGGTGGTGGCCCTGCTGGACACTGGGGCGGCCGTCTCGGTGGTACCCGAGAGCATCCTCCTAGATTTCGAGCATTTTCTCGCTAGGAGGGCCGATCCCGCGCCCCCACCACTATCCACACCTCCGCGAAGCAGAGCTGCGTACGAAGAAGCAGCCAAGTCTGAGGCCAAATCTCGCACCAGATCGAATCCAAGATCGGGATATTTTCCCAGTGTGCGAATTCAACGTGTGGACATCACGGGGCCGTTCGACAAGAAGATCGCGACGAGCAAGGAGAAGGTCTTGCTCAAATTGAGAACGCGATCGGACGCGGGGGTCGCGATAGAATTCGATCACTCCTTCTTCGTAGTCAAAGCGTCCATGCCCTACGTAATCGTCGGCATGGATTTCCTCAAAGCCTTTTCCGCGAGTATCGTTTTTGGCGAAAAGGATCGCGGAGTTAAACTAACGATACGATCCTGCTCGGTCATCGGTGAAAAGCCCCTCTTCGACGGGGAGGGTGCTCGCGCGAATACCGCGGTAGCTGTCGCGTCGTCCGGAACGGGACGCACTCATTCGGATCACTACCGCGTGACGAAGCATCCGAGAGGAGTAGCCAGTTGCAGCCAAGAAGCGCAACAGTACGGGGAAGAAGCGGAACCTGTTGACAGGGAAGAAGATAAAATTTCTAACCGAACCTACCTTCCGGCCTCTCCGGAAACTCATGAAGCGGCATCGCAGGAGAATGAGGATTCTTTGCGTACCCGCGCGAGGATTCTGGACACCTCGCGTTTCCGCGTTCACAATCCTCGCTATCCTCGCGAGAAAGTCGCTTCCATCGGAATCGGAGCGCACAAACCTGAGACTGGTTCATCTACCCAATTCGTTCCATCCAACCAGGCTACGGCAGAGGCGCAGAGGAAGAAGAAGAAGAAACGGGTGCGATGGCTGGATACTACGCTTTCTACGGAGGAGAAACCAAGAGCATCGCATAAACTAACCTACCCTTCCCAAGCAACTTCCAAGCAGCGAATTAGCGAAGGCACGCCGCCTCGAAGGATGGCGCGCCCTGTTTCTTCGCGACGCGAGTGCGACAGCGCGGAGGCTATAGGCAACAGCGCCAAGGCTCCTAGCCGCAGCGCGAAAGATACGACCGAGAGCGCGAATAACGCGCCGGTCGCTCGAGCCGCCTACCGCAGCCCTGCACTGCGCATTGATTGGCAACTCGTCGAGTTAATTTCGCAGACTCTCCAAGAGTGCCAACGAACCGCTGCTGCGGTCACGGGCCAACTGCCCGTGAACAGCGGGGGCCAAGATCCGCGACTCTCCAGAGATAGACTCTGCGTGGGCGCTTTTCACGCGGATATTACACGCGCGCACAGCGATCTTGACCCGGAACTTCCGGATGATGCACACTCTTCGGACGACGAGGTCCCATTCCGTCGTCGACGACGTCCTAAGCAAGTGCAAGCAATTTGCAATTTTTTCTCCGACTCCGTACATAAAGTTCCGGATTCGACGGCGAATCCGATGCGCGCGTTCGACTCCGCGGAACCGTCGCCCGCTAGTTGTACTCAGAGAAAACGATTTTCCCTCCCTAGGCCGAGTTCCTCGGAGGAAAGCAGCATGTCGTCCAACAAGGGAACGGGAGGAGCTGGAAAGAGAAAGAATTCTCTTATAAAAAATCGTTCGGACAGGAGCGAGTCCCTGAAAGACCTCGTGAGAATGACGAACGAGGCCACCGAAGAGAGGGACCTTGTTCGCCGTCAAGAGACCGAACTGAGGGAAATTTTGCGTTCGAATCTACGCAAGATCGAAGAGCAAACCTCGAGGAAGAGGCGTCAACTCGAAGCGATGAGAAAACTAATCGCACTTACCCAAGAATGCGTCGGCGAACCTCCGTCCTCTCAACGGACGTCGAGCGCCGGACGCATCGGCTCGAAAGCAGCCTTACCTGGTGTACGATTGAATACTACGTACACCCTCCGCGACGGCAAGAAAACGGCGACTGATCGCCTGAGCAACGGCGAATCGCCTCAACCGTCTACTAGTCGAGCCGCGGCCGAGCGACATAGCGCCGTCGGCCTTGCTACAGCTCGCGAAGGCGTCGCTACAGTTTCCAAGATGGAAAGCGACGAATCAGCCACCGAATTGATTTCATCGGTGAGCAGTGTGAAGAAGAGCGGGGAACCGTACGTAGATATTAAAACGATTCCTCGACCGAGAAACAAGGGAGGCCAGTACAGAATCTGGACCCCCAGAGAATCGAAAGAATATAAATTATCCAAGAGGAAGAGAACCCGCATGTTGAAGGATTCCTCCGATAAAGAGAGAGATACCGAAGCTAACACGAGGGTTCGCGAGGAGAAGAAGAAGAAGACAAACGTCGTGCCGAAAACGGAAAAACGCGACGCCAGCCGGGAATTGAAGCCGGATACATCCTCCAAGGTCGGCGAGGGAGCATCCGCCAGACTGAGAATAAAGAGCGCTGCCGAGAGGATTGAGGAAGCCTCAAAATCGGCATCGATGAGCTCTCAGATCCGGTTGATCGGCGGAAATGTGTCTTCCTCAGCCACAGCGCCAGGGCCTGCTGTTACTTGTGGTGTTTCGACGAGCGGACAAGCGGAAACCAAGTCCGTTCCCATCGTCTCGATCACCCTTACGCCGCCGGTTTCGTCTTCGCCTCCTTTCATTGCAGAAATGGCGGAAATAATACACGTTCCGGTGGATGCCGACAACGAGTCGGCCAGATCTAGCGACTCGGTAAGAGTTCTAGTCGACGAATCGATCGTCGCGGGTCGCGAAGACGCTCGAGCGAGCGAAGTCGACCCCGACGTCTAAGCAGGATTTCCCTCGACTCAGGGAACGAGCGGGGGCATGGTGCAGCCGCCCTGGTTGCAAGAGAAGCAGCAGCGCGATGAAAAAGCGAGTGAGTAATCGCGTTTCTTCCGATTGAGCGCGCGTCTTAGGAGGATGACAAGTCGTTCCGTTGTATACACATATATCCATGTAGACTTATTCTCACAACGGATTCGTATATTTTTAGTTTGCTTCAAAATATTATAGAAATATAAAAAAAAATATAAAGAGAGAAAATTGGAGAAGGAAAAGAAAAAAAATTTAACTATTAATTATGAATTATTAATCGTTTCAATATTATTCATACATAGAGGAAAAAGGAGAGAAAATGTAGATTCACGCGTCCACGCGCAGAGTGAAATTCTCCCTCGTTGAGAAGAGGGACAGACGTCGACCGCGTTATTAATCTTACAATTTTCGCATATTGTTTCTTTTCGCATTAATTTTTGCATTTTTGATTTGCCTCTTTTTGTACAAACGCGCAAAGCGTTTAAGAGAGCAGCGCCGTGTTAGCGGCGGTTGGCAAGGATAGCGTTGAGATTGTTGGCGCTGAGCGGTAGCTCGTCGTGGGGTGGCACAGTGCGGCGCATTGCCAATTTACTCCGATGATGAGCCCATGTTCGGAGGAGTCTTGCCTAGCCTAACACCACCTTCCTACCCGCTCCTGTATACGTCTAACACTACCTTCCTTCCCACCTACCACCTTCCTTCTCCGATGATGAGCGAAAGTTCTGAGGGGCCCAGCCTCGGGCTAAATGCCTCGCAATAGATGCCTCGCAATATCTATTTGCATTCTCAAGGCCGTTTGCCTGGCTGTATCTTTCTCCTCTTCTCCCTGAGTCTCCCTCTCGCATCAGCGCATCTCTCTATATGCGTACAGACATCCTCCTAACACTACTCTCCCGCCTACCCGGCCATTTTCCACTTGCCATGCACTCCCTTCTACCCGCCTCCGGTCCGCTAACCGCTCGCCATTTTGAGCGAGCGAGCTGCCTCGAGCATGTTTCCGTGCCGGCCTCGTTGCCGTTCCCACGGCGCGCCAAGTGCGAGCGCGCACGGTGAAAGGGACAAGCCTCTTGCGATTGAGGTGGCGCGTCGGACTGACGGCCGGTGGAGGAGCGGGAAGAAATTCGACCATACCGGGGTTTTCAGCCCGGTACCATATCGCATCGCGTATGGTCTGGTGCTTCGCCATAGCTGGTCGAGTATGGTCGACGCGGTTTAGTCTCGATATGGTGCATTTCCTTGTACTCGGCGTTCCCAAGTCGATCGTTCTCGTTTCCTCAGACTGGAGCGAACGCGCGGAATTGTTCAGCGCGCGCCATTGCGAACTCGCGTGCGCCGCGTTTTGCCGTACGGGTGTGTACGCGGGTGTGGGCGCGGGTGGGAGAGGGGCAGAGGGAAGGGTGACGACCGCGAGGACAAAAACACGCGAGGTTCCTACGACGCAAATTGTCACGCGAGGACAAAGGATTGCGCAACGGAAAGCGCGTGAAAAAAGTGGTCGTCCGAGAGGGAGGTGAGAAAAACAGGGAGACAACGGGGGGAACTCGCGCGATCTCGCGTGAGAGCAGAGCATTGTTGCGAGAAGCGGCTCGAGAGACGGACGCGAGCGAGCACTAGCGAGCGAGCACTAGCGAGCGGGAAGCCTCGAGGCAGACAAAGACAAGGAGCTACGGAGCTGTTGAGAGCGCTCATCCAGAGGAGACTAGGACAGAGTGAGTCTTTGCTAAACCCACCTACCCTCCTATTCACACAGCGCTGCGGAGAGCATCGTCCAGAGACGGCGAAGCTGTTTCTTCGGATCATTGCCCGACTGTGAGTCTAGTCGCGGGATTCCCGGAGTTTTCCTCTGTTCTCCGTGACGGAAGAAAAACAGGCGGGCAGACTCCAGTCACCGGCATCTACTCGGAGTTTCCCTGTTCTCCGACACTGACACTTTCTGAGATAATCAAAAATAGGGTGGCGACCGACAGGAAAGGGTGCCGAGGGGGCAAAGCTGAAGACGAAGCGGTTAGAGGGATCAGGCGCACGGTCGGGACAGCGAGCTACCATCGCTTCGTCCCACGTCGGATCCGAACATCGCAGATCCGGGTCCGGTCACACACACTATTTGCCGATACACCCTCCGAACTAACTAAACTAACCCTTCCTCTTCTTCCTCCTCGTTCATCCTCGAGAGGGTTGGGCTCCGCGGCGTCGACGGAGCGCGAGGGAGTCGG
Source organism: Harpegnathos saltator (assembly GCF_003227715.2). Taxonomy (NCBI): domain Eukaryota; kingdom Metazoa; phylum Arthropoda; class Insecta; order Hymenoptera; family Formicidae; genus Harpegnathos; species Harpegnathos saltator. Next base: position 62,503 of record NW_020229930.1, read on the forward strand.
ATCCTTCTCCGTCTGGCAGTGGATTCAGGCCCAACCGACTCTCGAAACTCCTCTCCGTCCGATCCCGAGGTTCCACCGGATCGAGGCGACGGAGAGGGACACCAGGATACTTGGTGACTTCTGGTGATCTCTTGGCGACCGTGACAGGACGGTGCTCGCGGGCGTACGCGCGTGTGTGTGTACGCGGCCCCGCCTTCGGGCGGCGAGCGTTCGGTTCTACCGACTGTTTCGTGTCACACCGAGCGGGAGTGTTCGTCTGAGAGAGAGAGAGAGAGAGAGTAAAGACGAGAACGCGAGGTAGAGTCTCGCGAAGTTGCTTCAGCGAGACGAGAAAGTCGCGTCTTGAAAAATTCCGCTGGTGCGATTCGGCGTGGGTGAAGAGCCCGCGTCTATAACCAGCCCCAACCTACGCAACCGAGAGAGGTTCCTCGGTTTAATTCGAAATTCTTATTCATTTGTCTAGAAGACAGAGACAGAAGAAAAAAAAGAAAGGAAAAGGGAGAAAGAGTCCGTCGAATTCCCAAGTTCCGGACGAGCTTGCGAACAGCGAGCTAGTTGGAGAGGGACAGTGAGCCACGTCGAACCCCGCTGAAGAGGACGGCGTGAGAAAGAGAGCGAGCATAGGAGCCAAGGTGCGCGGGTGATCCGCCCAACGAAGAGGCCGAGCGGGGCAACCGTCGCGGATCACGGACACAAGCGGTTGGCTGCCGGGACCAAGGTTCCCTTTTGGTGTGGAGGACGAGACGCAGAGAGAGGCTGATTCCCGACAAATTCGAGGGGGCCGCTCATCTAAACCAACCAACCAACCTACCGCTGTGACTCCTGCTCCTATGCGCTCATCATTGATCGGCGGCCACTAGGGAGGCGAGGAAATTCCCAGACGGAGGAGCCTCCACCGCCGAGGGTGAAGCGTTGACGTTGCGGACAACCGACGCACCCAAGTAAGATTCAGAATAATCGCTCACTCAGCGATCGCGCGCATTTGTGATTGGGATTGTGTCATCTGACCACAGACTTAGCGTCGCGTTACATCGGAGGCGCGCATGGCCTAAAAGCCCACGCTCTCGGAGAGAGCGCGCGTCTGATTGAGAGACACAGAGCAGCGACGTGTTCCTCTAGTAGGGAACTTCCGCGAGTGTTTTCATCGTCTGAGATACTGAGCGAGCGCAAAAAAAAAATAATCTATACTGGTTTCGCTAATTGACTGAGTTGATTCAGCGCCGAGAAAAATTATTTCTGACCGCTTTCGCCGTTACACTGAACTTAGCTTAGCGGTTAACAGAGTCAAATTTTGCGCGAGGAAAATTATTCGTTACCGGTGTCGCGAGTAACCGTGTTTCAATTTCGAGTGAGTTCGATACCGGCCCCACATCTGACCGAGGTTGGATGTCGAGCGGCCAATATATTCGTCCGGGTCGAATTTAATTGAGTAAAATTTGCGAGCGGGACCCCGGTCTCTTCACCGCTCCGAGTAAGGAGCCGACTCTATTTTGTCGTGAGATAAATATAGATCGCGTGGGTCGTCGCTCGTTCAGGGGTCGCTCGCCCAGAGAGAAGGGGACGAGCGCAGAAGAGGATCCAGCTACCGACTCGCCGAACGGGTCTGGGTCGATTTAGCGGATCTTAACTCGGGAACGAAATACGAGATCGGGCCGACAATTTCCGGTACGCGGTACAGGGATAGAGATTCCTGAAAGAGTAGACATATCGCGGCTGTAGAGGAAACAAGAAGGAATCGAGCGAGATCTCAGTTCCTGACGATTTCTCGAGTTAGCGAGGGAGAGATACGAGCTGGAGTGAGAGCGGTGGTTTCGCGATCCGTCCGTCGGGCTGTGAGAGACGATTATAGCGAGGTTACGGGGTAGCGCCCGAGCGAAGGGCTGGCGTCGGCACTCTTGAGAGCGGCCGACAGATTTCTTTTTCTTATTGTTCGGCCACCGTGGACACGCCGTCGCATATTTCGATTCTCACGTCCCCAATCGCACGTTGGCGCGGTCTCACACATTTCTCTGGTACAAATATATATTCACCGAGATAGGTGAGAACCGCGCGCGATCGACGCGCAGGCTTGCGAAGAGCGCGTTTTTCTTTCCCCTCGCGGTGTCTAACCGAACCTACCTTCCCATCCCTCGGGGTTTCTCTCTCTTCGTCTTCCTCGAGCGCGCGCGCGGTACCTGGACTCGAAGGAAAATCGTGTTCGTGGCGATCTCTCACCTATTCGTAGAGTGAGATTAGGTTTCGGACGGAGAGAGATTGAGACGGAATACGGTGTCGCGTCGTATCGGGATGCAGCCGGTGGGTACCGGTGAATTAAGCGCGGAGGAAACTCCGCCGGTCCAGGGGCTCTTCGGGAGTTCGGGTCGCGTACTGAGGACTCCACCCCCTGGCCCCAACCCGCCGACGATGGAGTCGCACACGCGATCGGGTAGAGTCTTTCGGCCCATCGAGCGCGAGATGGTTTCGACGGCGCGCGAGGCCGTGGACGGTGAATCCGGTGCGATCAGCGAGGCCTCGACTAGCCTCGTCGCGAGGCGGAGATCCGTGTCGGTCGACCGGGACGGTGCCACCGAGAGTCGCGATCGTCGGTCGGGAGAGGGAGAAGACGTAAACGCGCGTGCAGCAGCGATGGACGAAGCGAGATCTCTTCCGACGCCCCCGCCTGTACAGACGACGACGACCAGGATTATTCATCACCGCTCCGGCGGGTCTCTCGACCTCTTGGCGGGAATAAAGTTCTCCGGGATGGAAGACAGAACACATCCGATGGTGATGCTGGACAGATTCGAGAGAATCACCCGCCACGAGGGATTCGACAACGACGAGACTCTCTATCACTTCGGCAACTGTCTCACCGGGGATGCCGCCGCGTGGTGGGCCATCTCCGCTCACGAGCGGTGGCCCGTCGCGAGGGAAGCGTTCAGACGCAAATATTGGGGGCCGACCAGGCAGCATATGCTCTGCCAGAACATCTACCTGGGCCGATACGCGCCCAAGGAGCACGGTTCCATGGCGTGCTACGTGCAGAAGACGTACATGGAGTCTAGACTAACCGACCATCCCCTGCCGGAGAGAGACTTCGTCAGGGCGATCGCCGCTCACTTCGACTCTACTGTCGAGAGCGAAATTAAAAAGTTCAAAACGAGCAGTGTCGCCGACCTCGTCGAGCTACTCGACGAAATGGATCTCGCCGAATTGACCGCCTCGCAGAGAATGAGAGCTCGGAGAGACTTCTTCGAGGCACAGGCTGTTTCCTTCAGGGAACCGGAAAAAGAGACCATCCCACCGAGGGAACCACGCCGATATCCGTTCTTCTCGCCGCGACAGAGTCAAAGGCCCAGGTACGCGTTCCCTCGCGCCAGGTCTCCCATTCCGAACAGGTACGACCGGTACACCGGACCGCCCCCGCAGAGGAGATACGAGCCAACTTGGTCGAGGGACGAACATAGGACTAGAGATTCATCGAGGGATGATCGAACTTCCGAATGGACGCAGCCTCGCCCGCACTCTTCGCCACCTTCTCCGCGCAAGAGAGTGTCTTACGAGTCATCGAGAAGCACAACAACCAACAGAGATTCTCGCGAAGAGAGAGACGGATCGCTCGGGAGAGCGACCTCTCCGGGAACGTCGCGCGCGGGAGGAAGAGACGGATCGAGGGGAGGTAGGCGACGGCGGGTGAGCGGCAGGCCGATATCGGCCCTGGGGGCAGTCACGAAATCAACGACCCGTCGGAGGTGCCTCGCGCCGGAAGAGCACTCCATTTCTATGGAGTGGACCGCGGAAGAGCGGCCATCCTGGCGGCTCGACATCGCGCGGGAGTCGAGCCTTTGGCCGGTGGTGGCCCTGCTGGACACTGGGGCGGCCGTCTCGGTGGTACCCGAGAGCATCCTCCTAGAGTTCGAGCATTTCCTCGCTAGGAGGGCCGATCCCGCGCCCCCATCACTGACCACACCTCCGCGAAGCGGAACCGCGTACGGGGAAGCGACCGAGTCCGAGGCCGAGTCTCGCATCGGGTCGAATCCAAGATCGGGATATTTTCCCAGAGTGCGAATCCAACGCGTGGACATCACGGGGCCGTTCGACAAGAGGATCGCGACGAGCAAGGAAAAGGTCTTGCTCAAACTGAGAACGCGGTCGGACGCGGGGGTCGCGATAGAATTCGATCACTCCTTCTTCGTGGTCAAGGCGTCCATGCCCTTCGTTATCGTTGGCATGGATTTCCTAAAGACTTTTTCCGCGAGTGTCGCTTTCGAGGGGGATCTCGGAGTCAAACTAACGATACGATCCTGCTCGGTCATTGAGGAAAAGCCCCTCTTCGGCGGGGAGGGTGCTCGCGCGAATACCGCGGCGGCTGTAGCGTCGTCCGCGACGAGACGCACTCACGCGGACGGCCGCCGCGACGCGAGGCTCTCGAAGCAGGTGGTGACAGACTCGAGAGACGCGGGTCCGGGAGCGTGGAACAGAGCTCGGGACCGATTGAACAAATTGCTGCGTCGCTACGAGTCGCTGCTCGACGGATCCCTCGGCCTGATACGCGGATACAAGCACGTGATCGAAGTGAGGGAAGAGGGCAAACCGGCGAAAAAGCCGGCCAAATTTCCGATTCCCCACAAATACCTCGACGAAGCGAGGGCTTACGTGAGAAGAATGGAGGAACTCGGGGTCGTGGCCAAGGTCTCCACGGAGTACATAAATTCGCTGGTGGTGGTGGAGAAGCCCGACGGCAGCGGTATCAGAGTCTGCCTCGACGCTCGGGCTATAAACCAACTTACCAAAGCGGACCACGCCCAGCCCCCGTCGATCGACGAGATCCTCGCCCGTGTGGGTAGCAAGAGAATTTACAGCAAGTTGGACGTCAGCCGGGCCTACTGGCAGGTCGAGATGCATCCGGAATCGGTAAAATACACGGGCTTCCTGTTCGACGGTCAGACCTACGCCTTCAAGCGAATGCCCTTCGGTCTGAAAACCGCCGGAGCCTCGTTCACCAGAGCGCTGGAGCGCGCTCTCGCCTGTGTGCCGCATCTCAGAGGTAACCTTTTGATTTATCTCGACGATTTACTCCTATGCAGCGACACGCCGGACCAACACGTGTCGCATCTGAGGGACCTCTTCGAGGCTCTCTCGAACACCGGAGTGAAATTAAACGGCGACAAGTGCCGATTTTTGTCCTCGAGAATCACGTTCCTCGGACACGATCTCTCGACCGTTCAAATCGAGATGACCGAGGAAACGAAGCGAGCGATTCTCGCTTTTCCCAGGCCCTCCTCCAAAAGGCTGCTACAGGCGTTCCTCGGGCTGACGAACTGGGACAGAAGATTCGTCCCTCGTCTAACCGAACTGACTCGTCCCTTGGAGCTCGCGCTCGCCAAAGGATGCAAATTCCGCTGGAATTGGGACTTGGAGCGAGCCTTTCTCGCTACCAAGGAAGCTTTCTCTCAAGCCGACAGACTCTTCCTCATCGATCCGAAGCTTCCCTTCGGTTTGGAAACAGACGCGTCCAACGTGGGGATAGGCGCCAGACTCTTTCAATATTCGTTCGGACCGAAGGGGCGAGACTCCGCGGAAACGCCGCGCAGCGAGGAATACGGCGAGTACACGATCGCCTACGTGAGCAGATCGCTCAAGGACGCCGAGAAAAACTACCCCACGACCGAACTGGAAACGCTCGCGCTGGTGTGGGCTCTAAAAAAATTTTATACTGTTTTGTACGGAAGAAGCGTCAGGGTAAGAACGGATCATCGCGCGCTCACTTTCCTCTCAACGTGCGCGATACACAGTCGCAGAATCGCACGATGGATGGACACCTTGTCGGGTTTCGACCTGGAGATCCGCTACCTCCCCGGGCGCGTCAACGTCGTCGCGGACGCGCTGAGTCGCTATCCCGTCAGAGAGCCGGCGGAAACCGAGAAGCGCGATCCGGACAGCGAAGGCTACCGGAACAACCGAGCGACGCGAGACGAAGAGGGGACATTTGCCCCGGTGGGCGCCCTGGGAGCGGATCCGCGAGAGGAGAACGATCCAACGGAATGGATCGTCTGGATCAGAGGAGCCCAGGAGGCCTCCGAAGATCTGCGCGATAAGCGCAGGCTGCATCCGGAGAGATACACTTGGCGGTACGGCCTCGTGAGACGTCGCGTCGGTAGAGACGCGGACAGAATCGTCGTTCCGAGGGAACACGCGTGGAACTTGATCGCCAAGATTCACAGATATCTCGTTCATTTCGGTACGGACAAGGTCGCGCACTTTGCGGAGTCCCTGTTCGACATCGCTTCTCTAAACAAACTAACCCGCGATGTGGTCGCGTCGTGCCCCACATGCATCGCTACCAAATGGTACACGCGGCCCACGGTGGGCGTCGAATACTTCGACATGCCGAGGGAGATAGGTCTGCGAGTGTCCATCGACCTATTCGGACCGCTGCCGCGTTCGCCCGAGGGATTCGTATACGTTCTCGTGGTGATGGACGTCTTCTCAAAATTCACCGCGTTGTATCCCATCAGGGATCAAAAGGCGGAAACGATAATCGAGGAGTTGCAGGATCACTATTTTCGCAGACGAGGACTCGTTCCGCGGGTGCTCCTCACCGACTGCGGAGGGCAGTTCAAAACGCAACGCTGGCGCGATTTCGCGCGCCGCAATAATTGCGAGTGCAAACGAACAGCTCCGTACAACCCGCAGGCGAATCCGGTCGAGAGGGTGATGCGGGAGATCGGGAGAGCGCTCAGAGCGTATTCCACGGATCGGAGGCAAGCCGAGTGGTCCGGAGCGATTCCTCGCATCGAGGCGGTCTTGAATCTTACGACCCACGCCTCCACCGGACTCGCGCCGATCTCGCTGGAGCGCGATTCATCGTGGTACGACTCGAGGCATATCAGGGAGACGGGCAGGATCAACCTGAGGATGCTGCCGGAAGAGCTGCTCCCGCGCGGAGGTCTCCCGGAGGCGGACTACAGCGAGGAGAGCAGACGGTCGCGCGTGGAGTACGCGACGTTGCATCTAGCGCGATCGGCCAGAAAGCGCAAAGCGCAAGCTGACAGGAGGCTCACAGCACCGGTCTACAGAATCGGGACCCTCGTGTGGCGAAGAGTGTACAGATTGAGTTCCGCCGATCGCGGGACCACCAGGAAGCTGCATCCCTTGTACGAGGGACCGCTCAGGATAACGGACATTCCCAACGAAAACGTCTACTCCTTGCAATGGGTGGACGGCGGAGAATCGGCTGGGATAGCAAACTCCCGTCGACTCAGGCCTCACCGAGAGGCGTTATTGCGCGACTGTCGCGATATCGAGGCGGGGGCGGAGGAGGTGTCCGACGAGGAGCGAGAAGCTTCTCGGGACCGAGCGGACGAACCGGAAGCAGCCGCGACGCGGGAACCCGCCGCGATGGACGAGCCGGCCGATTCGTCGGGTCCGTCGGCGCACTACGACGTTCTCTTTTCGAGCGATCCGAGTTTCGCGGAGGAGCGTCCGAGAGACGAACCGGAGGGCAGCGTGGAAACCAAGCGACAGTGCGAAGAAGAAGAAAATTGCGGGAAGATTTGGAAAGGGGAGGAAACTTCTAAACCAAACTACCCGCTCGCCTCTCCGAAGACACAAGGAACGGCATCGCAGGAGAATGAGGATTTTGGGCGCACCCGCGCGAGGATTCTGGACACCTCGCGTTTCCGCGTTCGCGATCCTCTCTATCCTCGCGAGAATGTCGCTTCCATCGGAATCGGAGCGCACAAACCTGAGGCTGGTTCATCTTCCGAGTTCGTTTCTTCCACCTTGACTGCGGCGGGGGCGCAGAGGAAGAAGAAGAAGAGATCGGGCCGACGATCCAAGCGTGAGGAGAAGCCAGGAGCGTCGCGCGAACTAACCCACCCTTCCTCTCCTTCTCGAGTTTCCGGACGGCGCATAGGTGAGAGCGCGAATGACGCGCCGGTCGCTCGAGTCCCCCACTGCAGCCCTGCACTGCGCATCGACTGGCAGCTCGTTGCGTTAATTTCGCAGACTCTCGAAGAGTGCCAGCGAACCGCCGCTTCGGTCACGGGCCAACCGCCCGTGAACAGCGGGGGCCGAGATCCGAGTTTCTCCGGAAACATCCTCGGCGTGGGCGCTTTTCACGCGGAGGTCTCCCGCGTGAGGGGAAGTCGCGACTCAACGGACAACCAAGACACCAACGGCTGGGGCGTCGAACCGGAACTGGAAGAGGCGGTGGACGTCGGCCTCGAGGACAGCGAGGATTCGATGACGGAGGACGAAGATCGTTCGTCCCTCCTCGACTCGATTTCGAGCGGGGACACCGACGAGGGTCGATTCAGCGGAGAGTCGCCGAGATGGAGCTCCGGCTCCTCCGCCTCGAACGAGAGGGGTCGAGTTAAACTCCGCAACGGCGTCGTTTACCGGAAAAATCGGTTCGATCTCGAGCCGCTAGACTGCGACGAGTGGCTCTCGAGCTCGAGACCGAGCGCCCGATGGAGAAGAGCGCACCGCGACAGCCTGACAACAGACAACTGGTTTCTCACTCTCGACCCGGAGCTTCCGGACGATCTCGACGACGAGGTTCGATGCCGTCGCCGTCGTCGAGAGCTGATCGAGGAAACTTGCAAATTCTTCTCAGACTCCGTCCCCTCTCTCGCGGATTCAACGACGAATCCAACGCGCGTCGCGGATTCCTCCGTCCCGTTCTCCACGAGCGTATCTCTGAAAAAACGTCTTTCCATCCCTAAGTCTCGATCCGAGGAGGGAACCGGGATGGCGTCCGACAAAGGAACGGGAGCAACCGGAGAGGGCAACGGGGGGCGGTCGAGCCGGAGATCCCGATCGAGGTCGAGAACGAGAAGCGCGTCTCTGAGAGACCTCGAGAGAATAACGAATGAAGCCAGAGAGGAGAGAGATCTCGTTCGTCGTCAGGAGTCAGAACTAAGGGAAACATTGCGCTCGAATCTACGGAGAATCGAGAGAGAAACTGAGAGAAAAAAGCGGCAACTGGAAGCGATGAGGAAACTGATCGCACTGACCCAGGAATGCGTAGGCGAACCCCCACTTTCTCGGGGGACCTCGAGCGCCGGACGCACCGGAGGAAAAGCAACGGACGAGCGACTTGACGCTACGTACACGATCCGCGACGGTAAGAAACCGCCGACGGATCGTTCGAACAGAGGTGGATCGCCCCAACCGTCGACCAGCGGAAGACCGGCCACCGGGTTGTTTTCACCAGTGAGCAAGGTGAAGAAGAGCGGCGAACCGTACATAGACATCAAAACGATTCCTCGACCGAGAAACAGGGGGGGTCAGTACAGGACCTGGACTCCCAGGGAATTGGAAAGGTACAAGTTATCCAAAAGAAAGAGAATCCACATGCTGGTGGATTCCTCGGACGAAGAGATCGAAACCGAAGCAAATTCGAAAGTTCGCGAGGAGAAGAAGAAGAAAACGAGCGTCGAACCGGCGGTAGCGGATGCGACGACTACCGAAGCACCGAGGTCTTCGGCCGTCGAGCCGAAAACGGAAAAACGGGAGGCCAGCCCAGAGGTGAAGCCGGATTCATCCTCCAAAGTCGGCAAGGGAGCGTCAGCCAGACTAAAATTCAAAAGCGCCGCCAAGAGGACGAAGAAATCCTCCGACTCGACTTCGACGGGCGCCCCGACTCGAACGCTCATCGGGGAGCGGTCTTCTTCATCCGCGACACCGGGACCCGCTGCCGCTACCAGGGGTGAGTCGACGAGCGGACTAGAGGTAACCAAACCCGTTCCCTTCGTCTCGATCACCCTTACGCCGGTTTCATCTTCGCGTCGCTTCATCACGGATACGGGGGCGATCGTCGACGTTCCAGTCGACGCCGACGAGGAGTCGGCGAAATCCAGCGACTCGGTCAGAGTTCTAGTCGACGAATCGATCGTCGTAGGTCGCGAAGACGCTCGAGCGAGCGAAGTCGACCCCGACGTCGAAGCAGGCTTTCCCTCGACTCAGGGAACGAGCGGGGGCATGGTGCAGCCGCCCTGGTTGCAAGAAAAGCAGCAGCGCGAGTGAGTAATCGTCTTTCGTCCGATTGAACGCGCGTCTTGGGAGGATGACAAGTGTCTTTCCGTTGTACACATATATCATACGCGTAGATTTATTTTCATAACGGTTTCGTTTAATTACAGTGTGCTTAAAAATATTTTAAAAAGAAAAAAAAAGAAACAAAAAGAAAAAAGAAAAAGAAAAAATATATATATAAGGAGAGAAAATTGGAGAAGGAACAGAAAAAGATTAAGTTTTGAACTGTTAGTTATAATTTGTTGATCGTTTCAATGTCATTCAGATATAGGGGAAAAAGGAGAGAAAATGTAGATTCACGCGTCCACGCGCAGAGTGAATTTCTCCCTCGTTGAGAAGAGGGACAGACGTCGACCGCGTTATTAATCTTACAATTTTCGCATATTGTTTCTTTTCGCGTTCAGTTTCGCATTTTTGATTTGCCTCTTTTTGTACAAACGCGCGAAGCGTTTAAGAGAGCAGCGCCGCGTTAGCAGCGGTTGGCAAGGATAACGTTGAGATTGTTGGCGCGGAGCGGTAGCTCGTCGTGGGGTGGCACAGTGCGGCGCATTGCCAATTTACTCCGATGATGAGCCCATGTTCGGAGGAGTCTTGCCTAGCCTAACACCACCTTCCTACCCGACCCTGTATACGTCTAACACTACCTTCCTTCCCACCTACCACCTTCCTTCTCCGATGATGAGCGAAAGTTCTGAGGGGCCCAGCCTCGTGCTAAATGCCTCGCAACAGATGCCTCGCGATAGATGCCTCGCAATATATGCCTCGCAATATCTATTTGCATTCTCAAGGCCGTTTGCCTGGCTGTATCTTTCTCCTCTTCTCCCTGAGTTACCCTCTCGCATCAGCGCATCTCTTTATATGCGTACAGACATCCTCCTAACACTACTCTCCCGCCTACCCGGCCATTTTCCACTTGCCATGCACTCCCTTCTACCCGCCTCCGGTCTGCTAACCGCTCGCCATTTTGAGCGAGCGAGCTGCCTAGAGCATGTTTCCGTGCCGGCCTCGTTGCCGTTCCCACGGCGCGCCAAGTGCGAGCGCGCACGGTGAAAGGGAGAAGCCTCTTGAGATTGAGGTGGCGCGTCGGACTGACGGCCGGTGGAGAAGCGGGAAGAAATTCGACCATACCGGGGTTTTCAGCCCGGTACCATATCGCATCGCGTATGGTCTGGTGCTTCGCCATAGCTGGTCGAGTATGGTCGACGCGGTTTAGTCTCGATATGGTGCATTTCCTTGTACTCGGCGTTCCCAAGTCGATCGTTCTCGTTTCCTCAGACTGGAGCGAACGCGCGGAATTGTTCAGCGCGCGTTCCTATTGGCGAACTCGCGTGCGCGCGTTTTGCCGTACGGGTGTGTACGCGGGTGTAGGCGCGGGTGGGAGAGGGGCAGAGGGAAGGGTGACGACCGCGAGGACAAAAACACGCGAGGTTCCTACGACGCAAATTGTCACGCGAGGACAAAGGATTGCGCAACGGAAAGCGCGTGAAAAAAGTGGTCGTCCGAGAGGGAGGTGAGAAAAACAGGGAGACAACGGGGGGAACTCGCGCGATCTCGCGTGAGAGCAGAGCATTGTTGCGAGAAGCGGCTCGAGAGACGGACGCGAGCGAGCACTAGCGAGCGAGCACTAGCGAGCGGGAAGCCTCGAGGCAGACAAAGACAAGGAGCTACGGAGCTGTTGAGAGCGCTCATCCAGAGGAGACTAGGACAGAGTGAGTCTTTGCTAAACCCACCTACCCTCCTATTCACACAGCGCTGCGGAGAGCATCGTCCAGAGACGGCGAAGCTGTTTCTTCGGATCATTGCCCGACTGTGAGTCTAGTCGCGGGATTCCCGGAGTTTTCCTCTGTTCTCCGTGACGGAAGAAAAACAGGCGGGCAGACTCCAGTCACCGGCATCTACTCGGAGTTTCCCTGTTCTCCGACACTGACACTTTCTGAGATAATCAAAAATAGGGTGGCGACCGACAGGAAAGGGTGCCGAGGGGGCAAAGCTGAAGACGAAGCGGTTAGAGGGATCAGGCGCACGGTCGGGACAGCGAGCTACCATCGCTTCGTCCCACGTCGGATCCGAACATCGCAGATCCGGGTCCGGTCACACACACTATTTGCCGATACACCCTCCGAACTAACTAAACTAACCCTTCCTCTTCTTCCTCCTCGTTCATCCTCGAGAGGGTTGGGCTCCGCGGCGTCGACGGAGCGCGAGGGAGTCGGATCCTTCTCCGTCTGGCAGTGGATTCAGGCCCAACCGACTCTCGAAACTCCTCTCCGTCCGATCCCGAGGTTCCACCGGATCGAGGCGACGGAGACGGACACCAGGATACTTGGTGACTTCTGGTGATCTCTTGGCGACCGTGACAGGACGGTGCTCGCGGGCGTACGCGCGTGTGTGTGTACGCGGCCCCGCCTTCGGGCGGCGAGCGTTCGGTTCTACCGACTGTTTCGTGTCACACCGAGCGGGAGTGTTCGTCTGAGAGAGAGAGAGAGAGAGAGAGTAAAGACGAGAACGCGAGGTAGAGTCTCGCGAAGTTGCTTCAGCGAGACGAGAAAGTCGCGTCTTGAAAAATTCCGCTGGTGCGATTCGGCGTGGGTGAAGAGCCCGCGTCTATAACCAGCCCCAACCTACGCAACCGAGAGAGGTTCCTCGGTTTAATTCGAAATTCTTATTCATTTGTCTAGAAGACAGAGACAGAAGAAAAAAAAGAAAGGAAAAGGGAGAAAGAGTCCGTCGAATTCCCAAGTTCCGGACGAGCTTGCGAACAGCGAGCTAGTTGGAGAGGGACAGTGAGCCACGTCGAACCCCGCTGAAGAGGACGGCGTGAGAAAGAGAGCGAGCATAGGAGCCAAGGTGCGCGGGTGATCCGCCCAACGAAGAGGCCGAGCGGGGCAACCGTCGCGGATCACGGACACAAGCGGTTGGCTGCCGGGACCAAGGTTCCCTTTTGGTGTGGAGGACGAGACGCAGAGAGAGGCTGATTCCCGACAAATTCGAGGGGGCCGCTCATCTAAACCAACCAACCAACCTACCGCTGTGACTCCTGCTCCTATGCGCTCATCATTGATCGGCGGCCACTAGGGAGGCGAGGAAATTCCCAGACGGAGGAGCCTCCACCGCCGAGGGTGAAGCGTTGACGTTGCGGACAACCGACGCACCCAAGTAAGATTCAGAATAATCGCTCACTCAGCGATCGCGCGCATTTGTGATTGGGATTGTGTCATCTGACCACAGACTTAGCGTCGCGTTACATCGGAGGCGCGCATGGCCTAAAAGCCCACGCTCTCGGAGAGAGCGCGCGTCTGATTGAGAGACACAGAGCAGCGACGTGTTCCTCTAGTAGGGAACTTCCGCGAGTGTTTTCATCGTCTGAGATACTGAGCGAGCGCAAAAAAAAAAATAATCTATACTGGTTTCGCTAATTGACTGAGTTGATTCAGCGCCGAGAAAAATTATTTCTGACCGCTTTCGCCGTTACACTGAACTTAGCTTAGCGGTTAACAGAGTCAAATTTTGCGCGAGGAAAATTATTCGTTACCGGTGTCGCGAGTAACCGTGTTTCAATTTCGAGTGAGTTCGATACCGGCCCCACATCTGACCGAGGTTGGATGTCGAGCGGCCAATATATTCGTCCGGGTCGAATTTAATTGAGTAAAATTTGCGAGCGGGACCCCGGTCTCTTCACCGCTCCGAGTAAGGAGCCGACTCTATTTTGTCGTGAGATAAATATAGATCGCGTGGGTCGTCGCTCGTTCAGGGGTCGCTCGCCCAGAGAGAAGGGGACGAGCGCAGAAGAGGATCCAGCTACCGACTCGCCGAACGGGTCTGGGTCGATTTAGCGGATCTTAACTCGGGAACGAAATACGAGATCGGGCCGACAATTTCCGGTACGCGGTACAGGGATAGAGATTCCTGAAAGAGTAGACATATCGCGGCTGTAGAGGAAACAAGAAGGAATCGAGCGAGATCTCAGTTCCTGACGATTTCTCGAGTTAGCGAGGGAGAGATACGAGCTGGAGTGAGAGCGGTGGTTTCGCGATCCGTCCGTCGGGCTGTGAGAGACGATTATAGCGAGGTTACGGGGGTAGCGCCCGAGCGAAGGGCTGGCGTCGGCACTCTTGAGAGCGGCCGACAGATTTCTTTTTCTTATTGTTCGGCCACCGTGGACACGCCGTCGCATATTTCGATTCTCACGTCCCCAATCGCACGTTGGCGCGGTCTCACACATTTCTCTGGTACAAATATATATTCACCGAGATAGGTGAGAACCGCGCGCGATCGACGCGCAGGCTTGCGAAGAGCGCGTTTTTCTTTCCCCTCGCGGTGTCTAACCGAACCTACCTTCCCATCCCTCGGGGTTTCTCTCTCTTCGTCTTCCTCGAGCGCGCGCGCGGTACCTGGACTCGAAGGAAAATCGTGTTCGTGGCGATCTCTCACCTATTCGTAGAGTGAGATTAGGTTTCGGACGGAGAGAGATTGAGACGGAATACGGTGTCGCGTCGTATCGGGATGCAGCCGGTGGGTACCGGTGAATTAAGCGCGGAGGAAACTCCGCCGGTCCAGGGGCTCTTCGGGAGTTCGGGTCGCGTACTGAGGACTCCACCCCCTGGCCCCAACCCGCCGACGATGGAGTCGCACACGCGATCGGGTAGAGTCTTTCGGCCCATCGAGCGCGAGATGGTTTCGACGGCGCGCGAGGCCGTGGACGGTGAATCCGGTGCGATCAGCGAGGCCTCGACTAGCCTCGTCGCGAGGCGGAGATCCGTGTCGGTCGACCGGGACGGTGCCACCGAGAGTCGCGATCGTCGGTCGGGAGAGGGAGAAGACGTAAACGCGCGTGCAGCAGCGATGGACGAAGCGAGATCTCTTCCGACGCCCCCGCCTGTACAGACGACGACGACCAGGATTATTCATCACCGCTCCGGCGGGTCTCTCGACCTCTTGGCGGGAATAAAGTTCTCCGGGATGGAAGACAGAACACATCCGATGGTGATGCTGGACAGATTCGAGAGAATCACCCGCCACGAGGGATTCGACAACGACGAGACTCTCTATCACTTCGGCAACTGTCTCACCGGGGATGCCGCCGCGTGGTGGGCCATCTCCGCTCACGAGCGGTGGCCCGTCGCGAGGGAAGCGTTCAGACGCAAATATTGGGGGCCGACCAGGCAGCATATGCTCTGCCAGAACATCTACCTGGGCCGATACGCGCCCAAGGAGCACGGTTCCATGGCGTGCTACGTGCAGAAGACGTACATGGAGTCTAGACTAACCGACCATCCCCTGCCGGAGAGAGACTTCGTCAGGGCGATCGCCGCTCACTTCGACTCTACTGTCGAGAGCGAAATTAAAAAGTTCAAAACGAGCAGTGTCGCCGACCTCGTCGAGCTACTCGACGAAATGGATCTCGCCGAATTGACCGCCTCGCAGAGAATGAGAGCTCGGAGAGACTTCTTCGAGGCACAGGCTGTTTCCTTCAGGGAACCGGAAAAAGAGACCATCCCACCGAGGGAACCACGCCGATATCCGTTCTTCTCGCCGCGACAGAGTCAAAGGCCCAGGTACGCGTTCCCTCGCGCCAGGTCTCCCATTCCGAACAGGTACGACCGGTACACCGGACCGCCCCGCAGAGGAGATACGAGCCAACTTGGTCGAGGGACGAACATAGGACTAGAGATTCATCGAGGGATGATCGAACTTCCGAATGGACGCAGCCTCGCCCGCACTCTTCGCCACCTTCTCCGCGCAAGAGAGTGTCTTACGAGTCATCGAGAAGCACAACAACCAACAGAGATTCTCGCGAAGAGAGAGACGGATCGCTCGGGAGAGCGACCTCTCCGGGAACGTCGCGCGCGGGAGGAAGAGACGGATCGAGGGGAGGTAGGCGACGGCGGGTGAGCGGCAGGCCGATATCGGCCCTGGGGGCAGTCACGAAATCAACGACCCGTCGGAGGTGCCTCGCGCCGGAAGAGCACTCCATTTCTATGGAGTGGACCGCGGAAGAGCGGCCATCCTGGCGGCTCGACATCGCGCGGGAGTCGAGCCTTTGGCCGGTGGTGGCCCTGCTGGACACTGGGGCGGCCGTCTCGGTGGTACCCGAGAGCATCCTCCTAGAGTTCGAGCATTTCCTCGCTAGGAGGGCCGATCCCGCGCCCCCATCACTGACCACACCTCCGCGAAGCGGAACCGCGTACGGGGAAGCGACCGAGTCCGAGGCCGAGTCTCGCATCGGGTCGAATCCAAGATCGGGATATTTTCCCAGAGTGCGAATCCAACGCGTGGACATCACGGGGCCGTTCGACAAGAGGATCGCGACGAGCAAGGAAAAGGTCTTGCTCAAACTGAGAACGCGGTCGGACGCGGGGGTCGCGATAGAATTCGATCACTCCTTCTTCGTGGTCAAGGCGTCCATGCCCTTCGTTATCGTTGGCATGGATTTCCTAAAGACTTTTTCCGCGAGTGTCGCTTTCGAGGGGGATCTCGGAGTCAAACTAACGATACGATCCTGCTCGGTCATTGAGGAAAAGCCCCTCTTCGGCGGGGAGGGTGCTCGCGCGAATACCGCGGCGGCTGTAGCGTCGTCCGCGACGAGACGCACTCACGCGGACGGCCGCCGCGACGCGAGGCTCTCGAAGCAGGTGGTGACAGACTCGAGAGACGCGGGTCCGGGAGCGTGGAACAGAGCTCGGGACCGATTGAACAAATTGCTGCGTCGCTACGAGTCGCTGCTCGACGGATCCCTCGGCCTGATACGCGGATACAAGCACGTGATCGAAGTGAGGGAAGAGGGCAAACCGGCGAAAAAGCCGGCCAAATTTCCGATTCCCCACAAATACCTCGACGAAGCGAGGGCTTACGTGAGAAGAATGGAGGAACTCGGGGTCGTGGCCAAGGTCTCCACGGAGTACATAAATTCGCTGGTGGTGGTGGAGAAGCCCGACGGCAGCGGTATCAGAGTCTGCCTCGACGCTCGGGCTATAAACCAACTTACCAAAGCGGACCACGCCCAGCCCCCGTCGATCGACGAGATCCTCGCCCGTGTGGGTAGCAAGAGAATTTACAGCAAGTTGGACGTCAGCCGGGCCTACTGGCAGGTCGAGATGCATCCGGAATCGGTAAAATACACGGGCTTCCTGTTCGACGGTCAGACCTACGCCTTCAAGCGAATGCCCTTCGGTCTGAAAACCGCCGGAGCCTCGTTCACCAGAGCGCTGGAGCGCGCTCTCGCCTGTGTGCCGCATCTCAGAGGTAACCTTTTGATTTATCTCGACGATTTACTCCTATGCAGCGACACGCCGGACCAACACGTGTCGCATCTGAGGGACCTCTTCGAGGCTCTCTCGAACACCGGAGTGAAATTAAACGGCGACAAGTGCCGATTTTTGTCCTCGAGAATCACGTTCCTCGGACACGATCTCTCGACCGTTCAAATCGAGATGACCGAGGAAACGAAGCGAGCGATTCTCGCTTTTCCCAGGCCCTCCTCCAAAAGGCTGCTACAGGCGTTCCTCGGGCTGACGAACTGGGACAGAAGATTCGTCCCTCGTCTAACCGAACTGACTCGTCCCTTGGAGCTCGCGCTCGCCAAAGGATGCAAATTCCGCTGGAATTGGGACTTGGAGCGAGCCTTTCTCGCTACCAAGGAAGCTTTCTCTCAAGCCGACAGACTCTTCCTCATCGATCCGAAGCTTCCCTTCGGTTTGGAAACAGACGCGTCCAACGTGGGGATAGGCGCCAGACTCTTTCAATATTCGTTCGGACCGAAGGGGCGAGACTCCGCGGAAACGCCGCGCAGCGAGGAATACGGCGAGTACACGATCGCCTACGTGAGCAGATCGCTCAAGGACGCCGAGAAAAACTACCCCACGACCGAACTGGAAACGCTCGCGCTGGTGTGGGCTCTAAAAAAATTTTATACTGTTTTGTACGGAAGAAGCGTCAGGGTAAGAACGGATCATCGCGCGCTCACTTTCCTCTCAACGTGCGCGATACACAGTCGCAGAATCGCACGATGGATGGACACCTTGTCGGGTTTCGACCTGGAGATCCGCTACCTCCCCGGGCGCGTCAACGTCGTCGCGGACGCGCTGAGTCGCTATCCCGTCAGAGAGCCGGCGGAAACCGAGAAGCGCGATCCGGACAGCGAAGGCTACCGGAACAACCGAGCGACGCGAGACGAAGAGGGGACATTTGCCCCGGTGGGCGCCCTGGGAGCGGATCCGCGAGAGGAGAACGATCCAACGGAATGGATCGTCTGGATCAGAGGAGCCCAGGAGGCCTCCGAAGATCTGCGCGATAAGCGCAGGCTGCATCCGGAGAGATACACTTGGCGGTACGGCCTCGTGAGACGTCGCGTCGGTAGAGACGCGGACAGAATCGTCGTTCCGAGGGAACACGCGTGGAACTTGATCGCCAAGATTCACAGATATCTCGTTCATTTCGGTACGGACAAGGTCGCGCACTTTGCGGAGTCCCTGTTCGACATCGCTTCTCTAAACAAACTAACCCGCGATGTGGTCGCGTCGTGCCCCACATGCATCGCTACCAAATGGTACACGCGGCCCACGGTGGGCGTCGAATACTTCGACATGCCGAGGGAGATAGGTCTGCGAGTGTCCATCGACCTATTCGGACCGCTGCCGCGTTCGCCCGAGGGATTCGTATACGTTCTCGTGGTGATGGACGTCTTCTCAAAATTCACCGCGTTGTATCCCATCAGGGATCAAAAGGCGGAAACGATAATCGAGGAGTTGCAGGATCACTATTTTCGCAGACGAGGACTCGTTCCGCGGGTGCTCCTCACCGACTGCGGAGGGCAGTTCAAAACGCAACGCTGGCGCGATTTCGCGCGCCGCAATAATTGCGAGTGCAAACGAACAGCTCCGTACAACCCGCAGGCGAATCCGGTCGAGAGGGTGATGCGGGAGATCGGGAGAGCGCTCAGAGCGTATTCCACGGATCGGAGGCAAGCCGAGTGGTCCGGAGCGATTCCTCGCATCGAGGCGGTCTTGAATCTTACGACCCACGCCTCCACCGGACTCGCGCCGATCTCGCTGGAGCGCGATTCATCGTGGTACGACTCGAGGCATATCAGGGAGACGGGCAGGATCAACCTGAGGATGCTGCCGGAAGAGCTGCTCCCGCGCGGAGGTCTCCCGGAGGCGGACTACAGCGAGGAGAGCAGACGGTCGCGCGTGGAGTACGCGACGTTGCATCTAGCGCGATCGGCCAGAAAGCGCAAAGCGCAAGCTGACAGGAGGCTCACAGCACCGGTCTACAGAATCGGGACCCTCGTGTGGCGAAGAGTGTACAGATTGAGTTCCGCCGATCGCGGGACCACCAGGAAGCTGCATCCCTTGTACGAGGGACCGCTCAGGATAACGGACATTCCCAACGAAAACGTCTACTCCTTGCAATGGGTGGACGGCGGAGAATCGGCTGGGATAGCAAACTCCCGTCGACTCAGGCCTCACCGAGAGGCGTTATTGCGCGACTGTCGCGATATCGAGGCGGGGGCGGAGGAGGTGTCCGACGAGGAGCGAGAAGCTTCTCGGGACCGAGCGGACGAACCGGAAGCAGCCGCGACGCGGGAACCCGCCGCGATGGACGAGCCGGCCGATTCGTCGGGTCCGTCGGCGCACTACGACGTTCTCTTTTCGAGCGATCCGAGTTTCGCGGAGGAGCGTCCGAGAGACGAACCGGAGGGCAGCGTGGAAACCAAGCGACAGTGCGAAGAAGAAGAAAATTGCGGGAAGATTTGGAAAGGGGAGGAAACTTCTAAACCAAACTACCGCTCGCCTCTCCGAAGACACAAGGAACGGCATCGCAGGAGAATGAGGATTTTGGGCGCACCCGCGCGAGGATTCTGGACACCTCGCGTTTCCGCGTTCGCGATCTCTCTATCCTCGCGAGAATGTCGCTTCCATCGGAATCGGAGCGCACAAACCTGAGGCTGGTTCATCTTCCGAGTTCGTTTCTTCCACCTTGACTGCGGCGGGGGCGCAGAGGAAGAAGAAGAAGAGATCGGGCCGACGATCCAAGCGTGAGGAGAAGCCAGGAGCGTCGCGCGAACTAACCCACCCTTCCTCTCCTTCTCGAGTTTCCGGACGGCGCATAGGTGAGAGCGCGAATGACGCGCCGGTCGCTCGAGTCCCCCACTGCAGCCCTGCACTGCGCATCGACTGGCAGCTCGTTGCGTTAATTTCGCAGACTCTCGAAGAGTGCCAGCGAACCGCCGCTTCGGTCACGGGCCAACCGCCCGTGAACAGCGGGGGCCGAGATCCGAGTTTTCTCCGGAAACATCCTCGGCGTGGGCGCTTTTCACGCGGAGGTCTCCCGCGTGAGGGGAAGTCGCGACTCAACGGACAACCAAGACACCAACGGCTGGGGCGTCGAACCGGAACTGGAAGAGGCGGTGGACGTCGGCCTCGAGGACAGCGAGGATTCGATGACGGAGGACGAAGATCGTTCGTCCCTCCTCGACTCGATTTCGAGCGGGGACACCGACGAGGGTCGATTCAGCGGAGAGTCGCCGAGATGGAGCTCCGGCTCCTCCGCCTCGAACGAGAGGGGTCGAGTTAAACTCCGCAACGGCGTCGTTTACCGGAAAAATCGGTTCGATCTCGAGCCGCTAGACTGCGACGAGTGGCTCTCGAGCTCGAGACCGAGCGCCCGATGGAGAAGAGCGCACCGCGACAGCCTGACAACAGACAACTGGTTTCTCACTCTCGACCCGGAGCTTCCGGACGATCTCGACGACGAGGTTCGATGCCGTCGCCGTCGTCGAGAGCTGATCGAGGAAACTTGCAAATTCTTCTCAGACTCCGTCCCCTCTCTCGCGGATTCAACGACGAATCCAACGCGCGTCGCGGATTCCTCCGTCCCGTTCTCCACGAGCGTATCTCTGAAAAAACGTCTTTCCATCCCTAAGTCTCGATCCGAGGAGGGAACCGGGATGGCGTCCGACAAAGGAACGGGAGCAACCGGAGAGGGCAACGGGGGGCGGTCGAGCCGGAGATCCCGATCGAGGTCGAGAACGAGAAGCGCGTCTCTGAGAGACCTCGAGAGAATAACGAATGAAGCCAGAGAGGAGAGAGATCTCGTTCGTCGTCAGGAGTCAGAACTAAGGGAAACATTGCGCTCGAATCTACGGAGAATCGAGAGAGAAACTGAGAGAAAAAAGCGGCAACTGGAAGCGATGAGGAAACTGATCGCACTGACCCAGGAATGCGTAGGCGAACCCCCACTTTCTCGGGGGACCTCGAGCGCCGGACGCACCGGAGGAAAAGCAACGGACGAGCGACTTGACGCTACGTACACGATCCGCGACGGTAAGAAACCGCCGACGGATCGTTCGAACAGAGGTGGATCGCCCCAACCGTCGACCAGCGGAAGACCGGCCACCGGGTTTGTTTTCACCAGTGAGCAAGGTGAAAAGAGCGGGCGAACCGTACATAGACATCAAAACGATTCCTCGACCGAGAAACAGGGGGGGTCAGTACAGGACCTGGACTCCCAGGGAATTGGAAAGGTACAAGTTATCCAAAAGAAAGAGAATCCACATGCTGGTGGATTCCTCGGACGAAGAGATCGAAACCGAAGCAAATTCGAAAGTTCGCGAGGAGAAGAAGAAGAAAACGAGCGTCGAACCGGCGGTAGCGGATGCGACGACTACCGAAGCACCGAGGTCTTCGGCCGTCGAGCCGAAAACGGAAAACGGGAGGCCAGCCAGAGGTGAAGCCGGATTCATCCTCCAAAGTCGGCAAGGGAGCGTCAGCCAGACTAAAATTCAAAAGCGCCGCCAAGAGGACGAAGAAATCCTCCGACTCGACTTCGACGGGCGCCCCGACTCGAACGCTCATCGGGGAGCGGTCTTCTTCATCCGCGACACCGGGACCCGCTGCCGCTACCAGGGGTGAGTCGACGAGCGGACTAGAGGTAACCAAACCCGTTCCCTTCGTCTCGATCACCCTTACGCCGGTTTCATCTTCGCGTCGCTTCATCACGGATACGGGGGCGAATCGTCGACGTTCCAGTCGACGCCGACGAGGAGTCGGCGAAATCCAGCGACTCGGTCAGAGTTCTAGTCGACGAATCGATCGTCGTAGGTCGCGAAGACGCTCGAGCGAGCGAAGTCGACCCCGACGTCGAAGCAGGCTTTCCTCGACTCAGGGAACGAGCGGGGGCATGGTGCAGCCGCCCTGGTTGCAAGAAAGCAGCAGCGCGAGTGAGTAATCGTCTTTCGTCCGATTGAACGGCGTCTTGGGAGGATGACAAGTGTCTTTCCGTTGTACACATATATCATACGCGTAGATTTAATTTTCATAACGGTTTCGTTTAATTACAGTGTGCTTAAAATATTTAAAAAGAAAAAAAAAGAAAACAAAAGAAAAAAGAAAAGAAAAAATATATATATAAGGAGAGAAAATTGGAGAAGGAACAGAAAAAGATTAAGTTTTGAACTGTTAGTTATAATTTGTTGATCGTTTCAATGTCATTCAGATATAGGGGAAAAAGGAGAGAAAATGTAGATTCACGCGTCCACGCGCAGAGTGAATTTCTCCCTCGTTGAGAAGAGGGACAGACGTCGACCGCGTTATTAATCTTACAATTTTCGCATATTGTTTCTTTTCGCGTTCAGTTTCGCATTTTTGATTTGCCTCTTTTTGTACAAACGCGCGAAGCGTTTAAGAGAGCAGCGCCGCGTTAGCAGCGGTTGGCAAGGATAACGTTGAGATTGTTGGCGCCGGTAGCTCGTCGTGGGGTGGCACAGTGCGGCGCATTGCCAATTTACTCCGATGATGAGCCCATGTTCGGAGGAGTCTTGCCTAGCCTAACACCACCTTCCTACCCGACCCTGTATACGTCTAACACTACCTTCCTTCCCACCTACCACCTTCCTTCTCCGATGATGAGCGAAAGTTCTGAGGGGCCCAGCCTCGTGCTAAATGCCTCGCAACAGATGCCTCGCGATAGATGCCTCGCAATATATGCCTCGCAATATCTATTTGCATTCTCAAGGCCGTTTGCCTGGCTGTATCTTTCTCCTCTTCTCCCTGAGTTACCCTCTCGCATCAGCGCATCTCTTTATATGCGTACAGACATCCTCCTAACACTACTCTCCCGCCTACCCGGCCATTTTCCACTTGCCATGCACTCCCTTCTACCCGCCTCCGGTCTGCTAACCGCTCGCCATTTTGAGCGAGCGAGCTGCCTAGAGCATGTTTCCGTGCCGGCCTCGTTGCCGTTCCCACGGCGCGCCAAGTGCGAGCGCGCACGGTGAAAGGGAGAAGCCTCTTGAGATTGAGGTGGCGCGTCGGACTGACGGCCGGTGGAGAAGCGGGAAGAAATTCGACCATACCGGGGTTTTCAGCCCGGTACCATATCGCATCGCGTATGGTCTGGTGCTTCGCCATAGCTGTCGAGTATGGTCGACGCGGTTTAGTC
>NW_020229931.1:0-21071 GCF_003227715.2 Harpegnathos saltator
AAAGATTAATGCTATGATGACTTTTGTAGTTGTAATACGTTGATCCGCTGTTTGCTGGAGCCTGTTAAAAAACATATTGTCTTTTTATATCATATTTATATCATGTACATCATAATTTATATCATGTACATTGAATATGAAACAAATATTTTCATATTTAACAAAGCCTTTTATCTTTTTTATCTCTTATTAATAAAGTTTTAACAAATTCGGAATTTTAATGTGGAATATGTATACCTGGATTTGAACATGTTTTCCATCGATGGCTCCTATACAATTTGGAAAGTTCCATAATTGTTCAAATTCGTAGACTACAGTTGCCCAACTCTCTTCATTGTCTTTTATAAAAATTGTATCTTTTAAACAAATCCAAATAACTTCACAAGTCTCAGATATAATTTTTGAGATTGTGTTGTGTGCGACCCTGAAGGAATATGACAGAGATTTCATGCTATCCCCTGATGCTAGATAGCGGAGTGTAATTTGAAGCCGAGTATCAGGCGAAATAGGTTCGCGAATAATATATTTTTTTGCGATGATTGGTCCGACCAATATTAATAACGCTTCAAATAAGGTGGCATTCTAAAATAATCAATATATTTTTCGTGGTCTTCAAGTACCATTTCTTTCACTAGATTTGCACTTGCTCTTTGCTTCAATCTTCTGTCCGTACTAAATATATGTCGCACCCAATATTTACGTTGTTTTATATTTTCTTTGTCTTTTGCAATATTATATAATAAATATAATTTTGCTATTTTGCGGCGTAGCTCCTGCTTTCTTAACACACACCAACTTTGTTTTGACAAATTTAATAAATGAGAAATTATAACAAATAAATTTTCAGACTCCATGTTCTTGACTCCAAGTTTGTCTCCAAGTCTCTTGGTTAAGATTTTTGCAGATTATGTTAAGTTTGCGTTCTATTCCGCAGAAATGTATTTTCCAGTGTCCCATGGTGCGGAAAACGCGGAAGCGTAATCTGTGCGTGCCAATAATATACATTATTCCGATAGATACTACAGAAGGATCTATGGGAAAAATCTTGTGATTGGCTAAACTCCAATTGCGCTTCTGCAAGTTCCGCTCCATGGGACATTAGAAAATCCATTTTAGCGGAACGCAATTGACGGAATGTCTGTGATTGGACAGAGTTTGTTCCGCCAATTCCGCATTCTGCAGGTTCCGCATCCATGGGACTGCACCATAATTCTATGGGTACCGTCGATAAAGCAGACATGGTGATAAGCATTGTAAATTCAACACGTAAATCTCTAAAATGGTACCAGAAATTTTTTTTCATTTGCTAGACATATGCGTGTGGAATGCGTATTGTCTGTATAAACATAAAATGCAAAAACCCATATCTATGGCCAAGTTTCACTTGAAATTAATCCGGGAAATACTGGAAAAATATCATAAGAATACTAATTATCATCATCGAACAAACAATAATAATCCATTACGATTAATGGAACGACATTTTCCTTCACTCTATGTACCTGTTACGTCCTGTAGATTTAATTAGTAAAAATTCTTTCCTCTCGCGGATTTATATTCTCCTAATATAACTATAATAGGAATATATACATATATAAATATAAATTAGGAAACAGACCCATCTGGCGAACAGCCGTCGCGCCAAATGAAAGGCGATTCGGGAAAATCCCATATGAAACAGTGCCCTGTTGTAAAAATCTACGTCTTCGTTTAAAGTTTATATCTGGGTAGTGTTCGCCAAGTGTGTCCGTCGTCCTAGCCATAAAAATTTGAAACTTCGCGCTAACAAACCTTCAGTAAAACAAAGCAACACAGAGCATTCCTGCTCTAAAACTTCAAACTTACATCTTCCCAATCCAAAACCATATGTACCCTATCAGTCAACCAACAAAGCTTACTTCACTGATAGTCGTAAAATCTGATCTCAGCCTTTGATTTACGGCATTTTGATTTTTCCAGCCGGCCACTTGTATACATTTCTCTATCTCAAGAATCCACCACCTCCACGCTTGTCGCGCCTAATTCATTCAGCCAATCATATATCCACCTAAAACTATGAGACACCCATGCTCCACCCTTTAGCCCTTCCATATTCATATCTCCAAAAACTAACTGTCTCCTCCCACGATGTCTTTTAACTTTGCTAATGGCTGAGATTTTTTCCCACTAAGACCAATTCACCCCTTCCTCAAAGGCCATCTCTCTACCCACCCTGATAGCTTCTGCCTCCGATTATCACTATAAAAACCGCAGTAATCCGCCTCCGCGACACACTACACTACTTCTACTTCTACCATTACTTCTATTCTGAGAGACAGGAAAAAGAGCAGATTCACATTCACTTAGATTCTAGATTCAAAAGTCAGACCTGTAAAAACGCGTCCTTAGACTCAAATTCGTCTTCGGTTTTGTTTCGGCACTACACATACTCTTACGTCCTCTGTCTTATTTTTTTTTGGGGACAAAAATAAAAGTTTAGAATCAGTGCTATTGTGCCATAATTGGACAATTGGAAGGGAGTCGCACAACCCATCCCAACCTACAGAGCAGGAGCCGCCTATCAACCGTTATATCTTGTTCATTTCTCGCATCCCAGGAATCACCAGTAAGTTACATTTTCTTTGCTTACTAACTCTTTACTCATATTCCTTCCTCTTTTCTTATTATTTCCTCCTTCTTTCACTTCTCATACACACACACATACACATACACAGTCATTCATCAATTGTATTAACCGCGCCGTAATTCATTTTGTTATTATACTCATTTTAATAAATCTGTTTATATTTCATTTTATTTTTCCAATTGATTTCAAAATCACCCCACCCTTCCAACAGTCAACTCATGGTCCTATCCCCAGTAAAGGGATTCGCGTCCCTGACCGAAAAACGGATCGCTCGTCGTACGTCGGTGCCCGAGTAAAGAGACCCGTCGGGTCCTTGACCCGTTCACTGACACGCGTGTACGAACGAGGTTCGCCTTACTCGCGAACGAAAGGGTTGCGTTCCTCCTCTAGGACGTAACATACCAGTAGGAAAAAACCGAAATAGAAGGTGCGTCGTTTGCACGGCAAACGACAAAAGACACGAGTCTAGATATGAATGTAAAAATTGTAATGTAGGTCTCTGCGTCGATCCTTGTTTTAGAATTTACCATTCTGAATTAAATTACTAAGAATTATAATTTGATGTCTAACTACCCTAAATTGTACTTTTATTTATAATAATAGCAAAATTTATAAATATGTAAATAACTGAATACTGATAAAATATATTCATTTTCATGTTTTTCATATAATGCGACGAAATAGTTGTTACGTAGCTCTTACAAAAGTGTACATACAAGAGAATCCCAAAGTGGCGTTGAAAGACGTAAGTGCGAACATCGAAGACTACCGACGTGCAATGTGCACACTTCGTGGCGCGGTGCCCCGTTCAGTGGCGTCACTCCAGTGGAGCGGACTGCCGTAACGAAAGGGTTAAAATTGGTGATTTTGCTGTAGAGGACAAAATGCGTTCTGGACGGCAAAGAGTATTCGAAGACGAAGAATTGCAGGCATCGGTGGACGAAGACCCATGTCAAATGTAATAGCAATTTGCAGAAGCATTAAATTGTGCTCAATCTGTCATTTCCGATCGTTTGAAAGCCTTAGAAAAGGTTTATAAGGAAGGAAAATGGGTCCCATGTGAACTGAAGTCAAGAGAGACATTGAAAGGCGAAAAACCAGTTGCGAAATTCTACTTGCTAGGCAACAAAGAAAGGGTTTTTTACATCGTATCATCACTGGGGATGAAAAATGGATTTATTTTGATAACCCCAAATGTCGAAAAACTATTTGCGATCCCGGCCAATCCTCAACATCGACGCCAAAGCAGAATATCCACAAAAAGAAGGCAATGCTCTGTATTTGGTGGGACCAGAAGGGTGTGCTGTACCATAAGCTGTTGAAAAGTGGTCAAACAGTCACAAGGGATCTCTACAAAGAACAAATTACCCGTTTGAGCCGAGCATTGCACGAAAAATAATTAAAATATGAAACAAGACAGCATAAAATGATTTTGCTTCATGACAACGTTCGGGTTGACGTTACAAAATCTGTCAAGGAAACGTTAGAAGCACTTCGCTGGGAAGTGTTACCTCATGCAGCTTATTCACCAGACTGTGCCCTTTCCGATTACCACTTGTTTCGGTTGATGGCACACGCACTTGCTGACGAATGCTTCAATTCTTATGAAGACGTCGAAAAATGGGTCTCTGACTGGATAGACACAAAGATAAGTCATTCTTTCGCCGCGGAATTCACTTGCTGACCGAAAGATGGGAAAAAGTCATCGCTAACGATGGACAATATTTTGATTGATGTACTTTTTCATTTTGAAAAAGTATATACTTTAACACACTGTTAACACACTTTTACATTTGTAAGTTGCAAGTGTGTTTAGTACGGCTCGCTACGCGCGCTCTACTCCATCCCTGCCCCACCCCCATCTCATCTGCCCGTGGGCAATAGAAACGTGGGCAATAAAAACGTAAGCAATAGAAACGTAGGCAATAGAACCGTGGGCAATAGAACCGTGGACAATAGAACTGTCGGCAATAGAAGGCAATAGAACTGTGCGCAATTGAACTACAGGTTACGTGAAAAGTTCGCGGAGCGAAACTGAAATAAAGAATACCTAATTCTAAAAATGATTTTATTCTTCAATATAGTCTCCATTAACTTTAATACACTTGGCCCAATGGCTCTCCAATAATTTTATTCCATCACGGAAGTGTGTTTCTGGTAGGTCTGCGAAATATGCCTCTACGGCTGCTATAGCTTCTTCATTCGACAAAAAATGTTTTCCACGGAGGAATTGTTTCAGGTTTCTGAACAGATAGAAGTCGCTGGGTGCCAAATCTGGCGAATACGGTGGATGATTAAGCAATTTGTACTTCAATTCATTGAATTTAGACATTGACAAAACACTTTTGTGAGCAGGTGCGTTGTCTTGGTGAAAAATGATTTGTTTGTGCTGCAAACCAGGTTTTTCTCACGAATTTTTGCGTCCAGTTGATCCAGAAGGTTACAATAATATTCAGAGTTAATTGTTTTACCTTTTTCCAGATAGTCAATTAACAAAATCCCTTTAGTATCTCAAAAAACTGATGCCAAAACTTTTTTTGCCGATATTTCATGCTTTGTTTGCTTTGTAGCTGAACATCCAGCTTCAGTCCACTGTAAACGTTCCTGTTTCAGTTTAGGATTATGGTGATAGATTCTAGTCTCATCCATAGTTATAAAACGACGCACAAAATCGGTTTTATTCTTCTTAAAACGATCCAAATGACATTGAGAAATTTGCTTTCGAGCGAGTTTTTGTTGAATTATTAACGTATGCGGCACCACTTTTCCAAACACCTTTTTCAATTGTAATTCTTTATGCAAAATATGCCGTACCCGTTCATCTGAAATGCCTATGCTATGAGCAATTTCATACGTAGTCACACTTGGATCTTCAGAAACAATAACATGTATTTGTTCAATGATTTCTGGTGTTGATGCGCTTTTTGGACGTCCACTGCGTGGATTATCTTCGATGCTTGTACGACGTTGAAACTCAAGTGCCCATTTACAAACCATTGTTTTTGAAGGAGCAGATTCTCCTAACACATTTTTGAATAAATCTCTGAATAAATTTCCATTGCCTTTAAACCTTTTTTAACAAAGAACTCAATCACTGCACGCTGGTTCAAATTTTCCATACCAAACAAATATACTGACACATCAATTTCAATTGGCTTGTGAACACAGAAAGAATTAACAGATGGAAATGAAACCTAACCTAGGTTAATGTGAAGAGTGATTCTATATAACCAACTACAATTTATAATTCTACCGTGTACTTATAGATGCCGCTCCGTGAACTTTTTACGCAACCTGTATATCCAATATACATTTATTTACAAAATAAAGTAAACAACAAAATAAATTTTCGACAATTTCAATAGTCTTCTACATGTGTGTATAGGTTTCAAATTATTAGGTGTGTAAATTAATTCGGTCCGTTTCTTTCTTCCAATAAAAGACTTTATTATGAAAAAGCATGAAAATATACGAATCAAAGTATTTGTCATCGCTTGCTATTATTTTTTCCCATCTGTCTGGTAGTTGTTGCATTCCATGACGGAAAAATGATTCGTCTTTCGAAGCGATCCATTCATTGAGCCATTTCTCTATTTTTTCATAATTGTTGAAGTGCTACTCCGAAAGCCCGTGTGCCATCGATCTGAACAAGTGATAATCGGATTGAGCAATGTCTGGTGAATACGGTGGGTGAGGTAAAACGTCCCAGCCAAGTGTTTCCAAGGTGGCCTTCACAATCTTTCCAACATGTGGCCGAGCGTTATCGTGCTAGAAGATCACTTTGTCGTGTCTCTTTGCATATTGCGGCCGCTTATTTTTCAATGCGTTATTTAAACGGATCAATTGTTGTTGGTAAAGTTCGGCAGTGATGGTTTGGCTCTGTGTTAATAGTTCATGATACACTACACCCTTCTGGTCCCACCATATATAGGGTGTCCCATTTTAAGTGTCCACCCCAAATATTTCTCTTATTTTTTATTTTAGAGAAAAATGGTTCAGACACGTTTTATATGGTTTCGAGGGGGCCATAAGATGGTACCATTGATTTGACCTCGAAGAGTCATTTGAAGGTCACGTGCAGGTTACCTCAATTTCTTTAGAGGGCACCCCCTATTTTTTATTACATATTCTTGTAGCTGACCTCGAGATCTTCCCAAAACACTATAATCAAATGTATTTTGGTGAAGTACTTTTCGAGTTACAAAGCTCCAAATTTACAAAATTTTGATAAAAATATAAAATATTTCGTAAAACATTCACTTTCCGATAGTCTTATCTTACATGATTCAACCAGTCAAGGCAAGATCCGAGCATGATCCAACCAGTCAAGGCAAGATCCAAGCATGATCGAACCAGTCAAGTCAAGATCCCAGCATGATCCAGCCAGTCAAGACGAGATCCTATATTGCCTGATAATCAATGAACTGTAACAATTGTGAAAGTGCAATTGTCAATTCTTTTAATGAAACAAATATCAAGAGGCTTGTTTCAAATTTCTTACTTGGGCAACTGTCGGTATTTTGGCGGAGTCTCAGACAGACGCATATTATTATCCATTGACATTTTTTTGATAAGACAGGAATTTTTGGTTTTTGGCGCTTTTTTCTTTATAATTATGGCTGCTTATCCACCAAATGAAATTGTAGACATGATTCGCATTTTGGGTGAGGCCAGGAATAATTACTCGGCAGCAGAAAGGCTTTATGCTGAAAGATTTCCAGACAGACGCCATCCTGATAGGAAAGTAATAAAAAGACTCTGCGACAGAGCTGAACAGGATATTCTTAGAAGAAACCGGCGAAAATCGAGCCCTGATGAAGTCACATCATTGACTGTTATAGGTGCCATTGCTTTGAATCCTCAAATCTCTACGAGACAAATTGAGAGGCAATACGGTATATCTAAATCAACAGCCAATCGTGTGCTCAAGCTCAACAAGTTTCACCAATTGCTGAGTTAGATGAATCACATTCATCTAACTCAGCAATTGGAAGAGAGGGACTACCAACGCCGTGTACGTTTTTGTAACTGGGCTCGAGATTAAATCCAAAATCCCCGGTTCATTGCTGATACGCTTTTTTCTGATGAAGCCACGTTTTGTAATAGAAGAGGCGTTAATAGCACTGATTCTAAATTTTAATTTTTCTTTTCCAAAAATAGGAAAGAGGACGCGTTTTTGCAAGTCTGACTTCTAGAATCTGAATAGCTGAATGAGAGTGTGTCTGACTTTTTTCTGTCTCTCAGAGTAGTGTCGCGGAGGCGGATTACCGCGGTTTTTATACCGATAATCGAAGGCAGAAGCTATCAGGGTGGGTAGAGAGATGACCTTTGAGGAAGGGGTGAATTGGTCTTAGTGGGAAAAAGTCTCAGCCATTAGAAATTAAGGATGAAGTTAAAAGACATCATGGGAGGAGACGGTTAGTTTTTGGAGATATGAATATGAAAGGGCTAAAGGGTGGAGCGTGGGTGTCTCATAGTTTTAGGTGGATATGATATGATTGGCTGAATAGATTAGGCGCGACAAGTGTGGAGGTGATGGATTCTTGAGATAGAGAAATGTATACAAGTGGCCGGCTGGAAAAATCAAAATGCCGTAAATCAAGGGTTGAGATAAGAGTTTATAACCATCGGTGAAGTAGGCTTTGTTGGTTGACTGATAGGGCACATATTGGTTTTTGATTGGGAAGATGTATAAGTTTCAAGTTTTAGAGCAGGGATGCTCTGAGTTGCTTTGTTTTACTAAAGGTTTGTTAGCGCAGAGTTTCAAATTTTATAGCTAGGCTGACGGACACACTTGGCGAACACTACCCAGATATAAACTTTGAACGAAGATGTATAGATTTTTACAACAGGGCACTGTTTCCTGTTATGAAATTTTCCCGAATCGCCTTTCATTTGGCGCGACGGCTGTTCGCCAGATGGGTCTGTTTCCTAATTTATATCAGGTGTAGTAAAAAGAAATCCATTATTTTTGCATGAAATTGAAGGCTTTAATTACCATAGTTAGAATGATCCGATTTAGGTCAAATATGCGCCGTTTTGTTCGATAACTTGTTGCCATTTTGAAGGTAATTTCATTATGCCTCTCTCATAGAAGCCCTCGTCCCTATTGGCAAAAAATTGAGACAGTCGATTTTCACAAGCCTCTCTTGAAACGAATTTTTCACCAGCAAAATTGTTCGCCATGGACAGGAACAGATGGTAATCACTTGGTGCCAAGTCCGGACTATAAGGTGGATGCATAAGAACCTCCCAACCAAGCTCCCGGAGCTTCTGGCGAGTCACTATCGATGTGTGTGGCCTGGCGTTGTCCTGATGGAACACAATTCCTCTCCTATTGACCAAAGTTGGCCGCTTCTGGGCGATTGCTTCCTTCAGACTGTCCAATTGTTGACAGTATAGTTCCGAGTTAAGTGTTTTGCCGTAGGGGAGCAGCTCATAGTAGATAATTCCCTGCCAATCCCACTAAACACACAGCAAAACCTTCCTGGCCGTCAATCCTGGCTTGGCCACCGTTTTCGCCGGCTCACCGCGATTCGACCACGACCGTTTTCGCTTGACGTTGTCGTAAGTGATCCACTTTTCATCACCAGTGACCAACTGCTTCAGAAATGAGTCGATTTTGTTGCGATTCAGCAGCGATTCGCAGATGGAAATTCGGTCCATGAGGTTTTTTTTCGTTAACTTGTGTGGCACCCATACATCGAGCTTCTTTTTGTATCCAGCCTTATTCAAATGGTTCCAAACGGTTTTTGTGCAATCTTTAGCTCTTGGGCAATCGAAACAGTGCTTACATGACGGTCGGACTCGACAATGTCCATGATTTTATCGATATTTTCTACAATTGGCCTTCCAGTGCGTGGTGCATCTTTGACATCGAAATTACCAGAACGAATTGACGAAACCAAAATTGCGCGTGATTGGCTGTTACAGTATCAGGACCATAAACACTATTCACATTTTCAGCCGCCTGGCTTGCGTTTTCGCCTTTATCGAAGGAAAACTGTAAAATATAGCGTATTTTCTCTTTGCTAGTGTCCATCTTTGACGCGCGCTCAAACAAAACTGAGTCAACTAATCACAAAACTGTCACAAAAGTTTTATTAGTACGAAATCTGTGGGGACTTTGAGCTCCCCAAAAGCGCACGCATCCGTTTTCCGTGCGGCGCTACAGAACGCGCGCAAGTGTCACTCGTGCGGGAAAAAAGACCAACGAGCAGTAACCGTTGGAAGCGCACACAGAGCTCACGAATATACGATCGCTAGTTCATAGTTAGTCATTCTTTCTTTGTCGTGTGTGACACCGCAATTTCTGCACGCGGTCGCGATTGTGCAAGAGCGGGCAGGCAGGAGCATCGGCTCCGTTCGACACACACACATATACATATGAGTCCCGCTGTGGCTCATATGTCGTGCGAGCATAGAAAACTATTTTTCTGTATTGTAGACGAATAAGTTGTACCTGTGACTCACGTGCTCTGCAGCTGGCAGGCACGTGCGCAATAAAGGGACCAAAGAAGAACACGCCTAGGTTAATTTAGGAACCTACCCTCCACTTGCATCGGCGAGAGAGCAAGAGGACACAAAAAACCTAAATTGGTGACCCCGACACCTAAAATTGGTAACCGGACAAGACTCGCAGTGTAACAAAAAAGAGAGAGACATTGTGCCATTCCAACGGACCTTCTGGCTAAGGTCACCTTGCCGACCGGGAAAAATTCAAACTTCCTAAAAATTGAAAACATTTGTCCGCATCGGGTGATCCCGCCGCCATCGGACAGCTTCGCCTCGAAAAAGGTCAGAATCGAGCTGTGATTGGTCGAAGACTCGGTGCTGTGCGCGTAGTGACTATCGGCGCATGCGTGACAAACTCTGATTGGTCGAAGACTCGGTGCTGTGCTCGTAGTGACTATCGGCGCATGCGTGACAAACTCTGATTGGTCGAAGACTCGGTGCTGTGCGCGTAGTGACTATCGGCGCATGCGTGACAAACTCTGATTGGTCGAAGACTCGGTGCTGTGCGCGTGGTAACCTTCGGCGCATGCGTGACGGACTCTGATTGGCTGAGACTCTGCTCTGCGCATGCAGTCATCGTGAGTGTGACACGTGCAGTTCCACAACGGTAAAAATTTTTGATCAAGTGCTACACACTCTTTCGCGCCTGTTTCGCATCGCGACAGCCGCACACGCACATTTCAATCAGTGCCTGAAGAAAAAAAAACTGCGTACAATCGTATTCATTCCGTGAATCCGAACAGACACCATGTCGCTACATCACACCCCTCCGTCCAAGGGATCGGAGCAGCCACCCGGCACACCGGCAAGGCCAAGTCACATCGAACTACCTCACGGGAGTGCATCCCAATTGGAGCCGCTCATTGACATGGGGCCTCCATTCAACGACAGTGTCATCGAATCTATTACAGCGTGTAAGATTCCATCGTTTTGGAAACAGCAGCCTGCTCTGTGGTTCGCGCAAATAGAATCTTTATTTCAAATACATCGTATCCGCTCTGATGACGGCAAATATCACCTTGTCATCGGTGCACTCGACTTTGAAGCAATTCAAGAGATAGCGGACATCCTGGCATCACCACCTGTCATTGACAAGTATGTCACCTTAAAAACGCAGTTACTTGCACGTTTCGCAGATTCTGCAGACAAGCAGCTCCACCGTTTACTCACAGACTTAGAGCTTGGCAACCGCAAGCCCTCACAATTCCTCCGTCACATGAGGACACTGGCAGGCGACCGAGTGTCACAGGACATCCTGCGAGTGCGCTGGCTAGCACTTCTACCACCCGGGATACAGCGAGTCCTCAAGATCCTTCGGATAACCTGCTTAGAGGACCTCTCAACAGTTGCAGACGAGCTCATGGAAGGCTCTTCTACACCCCAAGTTCTTGCAGTTGCTGCATCACATTCACCGTCACCAGGTAGACTGGGAGCTGCAGCCTCTGCCGACACCCAAACCATTCAGCAGTTAGGAGAAGCAGTAACCATCATGCAACAGTCCGTCGCACACCTGACGACTCTGCTCGAGCACCTGTTGCCTGCTGTTGTCCACCAAGGACAGCCCACCCAGCGTCAACGTACACGTTCCAGGTCGCGCTCTCGTAACACTCAGCAACTAACCAGGCAGTGGTGCTATTACCACCGCCGCTTCGGTGCTGCTGCGAGACGATGCCAGCAGCCGTGCAGCTTTACACTCCAAGCTACCAATGCAAATGGCGCGGGAAACTGACGTCGCTGCCGTCGACACAGGCAATCGGCGACAGCACAACAGCGCCTAGTGAGAAAAGACTCCACGTTTTTGACAGAACCACGAATATTAGGTTCCTGGTCGACTCTGGATCCGTCGTTTCGCTGATTCCTCGGAAGTGCGTGCACAGGAAGCTCACTCCTACCGAACTACAACTATTCGCCGCCAATTCATCAGCCATCTGCACATTTGGCCAGCAGCCGCTCACCCTCGATCTCGGACTTCGCCGCGCATTAAAATGGTCGTTTATCATTGCTGATGTGAACTCAGCGATCATCGGAGCTGATTTTCTCTCACACTACGGTCTAATCATCGATCTCTCTCGACAACGCCTTGTGGATCCAAAAACCAGCCTTGCCACACAGGGTCAGGTATGTGAGACAACCATTTTTAGTGTCTCCGCAACCAGTCAACACAATCTTCCGAACTCACCACACCGAGAGCCATATGCCACACTACTGGACTCGCATGCAGCAGTCTTCGCACCAAGGCTAACTCCTTCAGCGATCCGCTTTGACGGGATCACGCATCATATAGAGACCACAGGACCTCCAGTGTTCGAGCGTCCACGACGACTTCTAGGTGACAAATTGGCAGCCGCCAAGGCAGACTTCGACCTTCTCTTACATCTTGGGGTCGTGCAACCTTCACGCAGTCAATGGGCGAGTCCGATACACATGGTGCAGAAAAATCAAGGTGGCTGGCGCACAACAGGTGATTACCGGCGTCTAAATTCTCAAACTGTTCCAGACAGATATCCGATTCCACGAATAGAGGACATCTTACAACAGTTGCACGGAAAAAAGGTCTTTTCCACGCTAGACCTAATCCGAGCGTATCACCAAATTCCTGTTGCACCGGAGGACGTCCCCAAAACCGCTGTCACGACACCTTTCGGCCTATTTGAATTCTTAGGCATGCCGCCTGGACTTCGAAATGCCACGCAAACGTTCCAACGGCACATGGACAATATACTGCGCGGGATCAACTTTGCTGCATGCTACGTAGATGATATCATCATCTTCTCAGACAGCCATGAAGAACATCTTCAACATCTCGATACCGTTCTCAGAGTGCTCCAAGAGAACAACCTTCCAGTCCATGCGACCAAATCCTTCTTTGGACAGGATTCTGTGCGTTACCTCGACTACATTGTCTCACAGACTGGACTTAAACCACCACTCGACAGGGTAACAGCCATTCAACAGTTTCCAAAACCCAAGACCATCGCAGATCTACGTCGCTTCTTGGGGATGGTAAACTATTACCGTCGAGTATTGCCGAATGCCGCTCAACAGCAAGCTCCGCTAACCAAACACCTGAAGGAGGCGAAGAAGAGGGACAAGCGAGAGATTCCCTGGACAATGGAGACAGAGGCTGCGTTCCAGAAATGCAAGGATGCATTGACAGCTGCCACACATTCAGCCTTTCTCGCTCCAGATGCACCTCTCACACTGACGACCGATGCTGCGGACTCCGCTATAGGCGCGTCACTCGAACAGCAGATAGACGGACACTGGCAGCCACTTGGATTCTTCTCACGGAAACTCTCTCCAACCGAGCAGAAGTACTCTACATATGACCTAGAGCTTCTTGCTGTGTTCGCTGCCGTCAAGTTCTTCAGACACATACTTGAAGGAAGAGTATTCCAGGTACGGACAGACCACCGACCGCTAACATACGCTTTCAGCAGAAAGGCAGAAAAGAGTTCGCTACGCCAGCTAAGACAACTGGACTACATCTCGCAGTTCACCACGGACATAGTCCATGTGAAAGGCGAAAACAACGTGGTTGCAGACACGCTCTCCAGGATCAACGCAATTGAGATGCCAAGCACACTCTCAGCAGAAATCATCGCAAACGCGCAGGAAGCAGATCCAGAACTCGCAGACATCGTAAGATCAACGTCGCTCGAGCTGAACCACCTTCGAATCGAAGAAGAAGACATCTGGTGTGATGTCTCGATGGGCATCGTACGACCGTACCTACCACAACCACTTCGACGCAAAGCATTCGACGTCATCCATGGTCCGGCTCATCCGAGCGCTCGCTCAACGCTGAAGTGCATCAAACAAAAATTCATCTGGCCAGGCATCAACCAAGATGTTTCTCGCTGGGCACATGAGTGTTTACCGTGCCAGCGATCAAAAGTCAGCAGACACAACAAACCACGGCCTGAATATATCGAAGCAACGGACAACCGATTCAATCACATCCATTTGGACCTGATAGAGCTACCGCCTATACGAGGTAACCGCTATTGCCTCACAATCATAGATCGTTTTTCCAGATGGCCAGTTGCACTTCCACTACCGAACATTGAAGCAGACACTGTAACATCCGCTCTCTTCAATCACTGGATATGCAACTTCGGGACTCCACTGACGATCACCACGGATCAGGGAACGCAATTTGAATCTGCACTCTTCCAGTCATTAGCGCGACTAATTGGTGCAACTCGGATTCGCACTACGCCGTATCATCCACAAGCGAACGGACTCATCGAACGCTGGCATCGCACCCTGAAGGCAGCACTAAGATGCCATGCACCAACACCGTGGCCAGACATCTTACCAACCGTTCTTCTTGGCCTAAGAGCATGCGTGAAGGAGGATCTGCAAGCGTCTCCAGCAGAGCTTCTCTTCGGCACAACACTACGGTTACCGGGTGAATTTTTTGTTCATGAGGATCCACCGGCTGATCCGTTTATATTTTTAGAAAAATTCCGCGAATACATTCGTAAGATCCGTCCAACGGCGACAGTTCATCACACGAACGCGAAACCGTTCGTTTTCCGGGATTTGTACACTTGTTCGCATGTCTTCCGTCGCATTGACTCTGTTCGCCGACCGCTCGATCCGCCGTATTCGGGTCCTCACCGAATAATCAGGCGCATAACAGACCGTGTTTTCCTGGTGGATATCAATGGTGAGGAAAAAACTCTATCAACAGAGTCGTTAAAACCCGCGTTCATAGTGCTGGAGAACAACGGCTCTGAACAGCCGCAAACGAGTGATCCGCGTCCGTCCACTTCATCCGCGCCACAACTAAAAACGTACGCAAAAAAGAAGAAAGTTTCGTTCCTCTCTGTCTAGAGAGGCACTGAGGGGGGAGCACCTGTGGGGACTTTGAGCTCCCCAAAAGCGCACGCATCCGTTTTCCGTGCGGCGCTACAGAGCGCGCGCAAGTGTCACTCGTGCGGGAAAAAAGACCAACGAGCAGTAACCGTTGGAAGCGCACACAGAGCTCACGAATATACGATCGCTAGTTCATAGTTAGTCATTCTTTCTTTGTCGTGTCTGACACCGCAATTTCTGCACGCGGTCGCGATTGTGCAAGAGCGGGCAGGCAGGAGCATCGGCTCCGTTCGACACACACACATATACATATGAGTCCCGCTGTGGCTCATATGTCGTGCGAGCATAGAAAACTATTTTTCTGTATTGTAGACGAATAAGTTGTACCTGTGACTCACGTGCTCTGCAGCTGGCAGGCACGTGCGCAATAAAGGGACCAAAGAAGAACACGCCTAGGTTAATTTAGGAACCTACCCTCCACTTGCATCGGCGAGAGAGCAAGAGGACACAAAAAACCTAAAAATCTCATCTTTCTAACGCCATCTAGTGGAACCCGATCGGACTTATACAACGCGAGATACAGATAACTAAAGCCATCTATTGGAAAAATAATGGATTTCTTTTTACTACACCTGATATTTATATATGTATATATTCCTATTATAGTTATATTAGGAGAATATAAATCCGCGAGAGGAAAAGACAATTTTGTTAGTTAAATCTGCAGGACGTAACACCGGAAATGATTCTTTTTTGGCTCGAATTTCGACATTTTCGAATCAGATAAACACAATGTTATTGTTACAAACCCAAACATTTATGAACTGAATATTATTGCCAGATATCAAAACTAAAAAATAAAGCCTTTTGCGAACATTAGAGGTTAGAAAATTACATAGTGCAGCAATTGACCGCTAGATGGACCGAATTAATTCACACATCTAATATGTGTGCAATCGAACAGTGTCCAATTGTACAGTGCCCACTTGAACGGTGTCTAATGAAACGGTGTCCAATCGAACGGTGTCTAATCGAACGGTGCGCAACTTTATGTGTCTAATAGCACAATGCGCAATTGCAACGTGTCCAATTGTACCGTGCACAAATGAGCCTCTCCCCCTCGCTTCGCGTGGAAACTCGCAAACTCATATAAAACGTAATAATTACAAATCTCGTTTCACCTCGTAGGCAGAGAAAGATGTGAGGTAAACCTTGCTTTGCGTGAAAAATTGCAAATCCATGTGGAATTGTAAAAACATGAGTGCCCTATTCGGAAGAACATCCAAAATGTTAAATTGCGTTTTCCTCGTAAAATACTGCTTTTACAGTAATAATG
Organism: Harpegnathos saltator; assembly: GCF_003227715.2. Classification (NCBI taxonomy): domain Eukaryota; kingdom Metazoa; phylum Arthropoda; class Insecta; order Hymenoptera; family Formicidae; genus Harpegnathos; species Harpegnathos saltator. Next base: position 16,302 of record NW_020229931.1, read on the forward strand.
TATACAACATAAATGTTATGTTTTTAAGAGAAGCACAACTTTTATTTAGAACTTTTTCTGCTAAAATCAATATTTATTAAGATAATGAAAGAAACTTGCGAAAAAGCTACTTTTTCTTCATTTTGACATTGAAGATGACCTTGTCGCCAATTTTCATTATCATATTCGCAATCAGCGCATTAAAATACATAAGAATACTAAATTTCAAAAGAATCGAAGATGAGTACTTTTTGGAACTACACTCGTTTTTTTCTTTTATGACGTCATCATACACACTGGAAGAACCTTCACTAGACGTCTAATAACAACAGGCGACGGTGGTGTAGAAAGTTAGAGCGTTGGATGGTAACCGCAAGGGCCCAGATTCGAGTCTAGCAAAACATTCCGGCAATTCTTTTCTCTCGTGACGTCATCATACACACTGTAAGAACTTCCACTTTAGACGTCTACTAGCAACAGGCGACGGTGGTCTAGGAGATTGAAACGTAGGACAGTAACCGCGAGGGCCCCAGGTTCGAGCCTACCTACATCCCGGCACGTTTTTCTCTAGACATATGCGTGATGTCACGGTCGCCATCTTACCCACAGAATCAAAAAATTCGGGGTAGGAGAGGGGTATCAATAAAGGGAGGCACCAATAAGAGGATCAATAAGGGAGGGTATCACTAAAGAGGGGGGTGTCAATAAAGAAGGGGGTATTAATTAAAATATTTAATTAATAAAAATTTGCAAAAAATATTTTACAAATTGAGTTAGAACCGACCTAGCTATTCTACACACGACGCGATGGCCCTGGAATTTCTGGAAGTTTCGATGGAAATATTAACAAATCCTTTAACCAACAACCTTTAACCATCTTGTTTCCCACTCGCTTACAAGGAGATGACGCAACCTGTTTCATCGATTTCAACACGAGTCATAGCACACTCGATAGCTATGATGCCGTGTATAAACGCCCTAACATAATATGCGTGAATGCGTCTTTGTTTACGAGTAATTTGCAGTTAAAGTTTGGTTCGCGGAGCCGTGCCACACATAGGGCGCAAGTTACGACACTTTCACGAAGCGGCATGGCTGAGCAGACAGAAGCTCCCGCGCCGCGAACACTTTTGCGCTGACAACGGCGTTCGAGTCCCGCCGACGACTGGTTCGTTTTTTTTCGTATGTAAAGACATGTAATAAATATTTTTATATTGTTCTTATGTATAATTCCTTTTTTTGTTTCTACGCTATTAATCAAGGCTAATTAGGAGACTCAGGTCTTTCAAATATGAATCCAACTTTTTTATTAATTACAATAAAATGTTTTTTGCGTGTAAATCTATTTCGCATAAATATTTCGTATGGTATGGGAAAGAAATGGCCAGACAGTGATTATTTTGTGTGAGAGAAACCCGAGAGCCGTTAGAACCGTTACAAGTGAAAAGGAACCCTCTTCCCTTTCCCCTTCTCGCAAAGGGATTCTCATGTTTTGTGACGTGCTCGCTTCATTCTCTGGGCAGTCTTCGTAACGTGAACAGTGAAAAACTCGTGTCAAAAATGGAAACCACGTTTGTAGATGAAGCAACGATCAGCTATGTGCATAATCTAGCAAAATGTGATATTACGAAAGAAGAGTTGACGGACGCAATAGAATATCTTCGAGGTAAATATATTGAATGTGTGAGCAATGGAAAGATATATTTGTACGTATTGGCCTTGTATACAATATCAATTATATTGAATTCATATTTACAGATCTCCTGATACAATTTAATTTAATTAATAATGAAGCGCCAAGAAAATTATCAAAAAATTCCAAATTAATTGGCGGAAAATTGTTTGAAAAATTAATTAAACTGTTGGGAAAACATAAAATATCAGATGAGGTGGAATATTATATAGCAGAAGGAGAAGACGTGATTGAAGAAGACGCGATGGAAGGTGTTCAATCGTCTTCTTCGGACGAGCCTCATACGAGTCAAAGAACGGAAGAGTCTTCTCCGGACAAGCCTCATACGATTCAAAGAACGGAAGACTACGAACCTCCGCAAAAAGTTGCAGCGATGGATCTAGTGCCGTATGACGTAAAATTGCAAATAGTTATGACCGCAAACGAACATCCGAATTGGAGCTTCCGTACGTTACAAAGCAAGTTTAAACAGCATTTGCATTATCACAGTGAAGTTGCACGCTTCCGCAAATACATTTTATCTGGTGGAAATTATTGGGATAAGCTGCAATTAATAAAACGGAATGTATATAATCGGTTTACGGAAGCAAGAGAGTAAAGGCAACTTGTTACACGACGTCTCCTTCAACAGTGGGCGATGGCTGCAGCCGTTCAATATAACAAACAAGAAGAAGAAAGAGAAGAACATGACAAAGCTTTCCGCTTTGTAGCATCGAATACATGGTTAACGTCATTTCTACGTGAATATAAAATTTCTAACCGTCGAGTTGTTCGGTATTTATTAGAAAGAGAAATAATATCACCGCAAGCTGTGATGGAATCCGCTGTACACTTTCAAGAATTAATTAGAAGTATATCACCGAATTACGACCCGGATTTCATAATAAATTCTGACCAAACGGTGCGAATATCGCGTAAATGTTGCACGAACGTACATGCATACTGGCGAAAAATTCGTACAATTATGTATCGGCGATCTAAACAAAGTGACTCACTCTTATATTGCACAATATTCTGTCACACAATCGGGCAAGCTATTAAATAAAGTGTTCGTTTACTTACAAGAGACTTCCGACACATTTGGAGTCCGGGTACAGAAAGAGGTAGATGCGTTATTGCTATTATGTAAAAATGTTGTTCCAGTCTGCTCCAAATCAGGGAAATTAACAACGTCTCTCTACCAGCAATATTTGAAACGGGTTCTTAAGTCGTACGTTGATAATCATCAGTTTTTATTTTTTGTTGATTCTTGGGAAGGACAAAAGAATATCCATATGTATAACGAAATATTTCGCGATAATAACAATAGGCCAACGTGTAACCTACAAATAATACAACCAAAATGTACGCCAATTTGTCAACCGTGCGATGTTTATTTCTATAGACAGGTTAAAATCATTATAAAGCGTATATAGAACTGTCCTTCTTTATATACCGGCGACGAAAATATAAATTTGAACACTCGCGCTGATGCGATTCGTATATAATCGCTCACACACTATCTGTTATCAGCACCAGTTTTCAATTTTATGCTCCAATATGCGTGGTATGCGTCTTGTTGACAGTCGCGGATTATTTTACAACGTCAATCAAATATGTTTTCCACCAACTATACATAGTCAAAAGTGTATTTGTGCAAAAAATTATGCGTTCATTACGTGCAGTTGGTGCAAAAAGCTATTATGTTTTACATGCTTTTATACGGCATTCCATCCGCAGAGTTGCGACTGCATGACCATATTTTATAATACGTAACTTTCATTTGTGTGCCTTATATTTGTCTTATGTGTGTGTGTGTACCATATGTGTTTTGATACGGACAAAAACATTTTATTGTAATTTTATTGTAACATTTTATTGTAATAAAAAAGTTGTGTTCATATTTGAAAGACCTGACTCTCCTAATTAGCCTTGATTAATAGCGTAGAAACAAAAAAAGGAATTATACATAAGAACAATATAAAAATATTTATTACATGTCTTTACATACGAAAAAAAAAACGAACCAGTTGTCGCGGGACTCGAACGCCGTCGTCGGCGCAAAAGTGTTCGCGGCGCGGGAGCCTCTGTCTGCTCAGTCACGCCGGCTTCGTGAAAGAGTGTCGTAACTTGCGCCCTATGTGTGGCACGGCTCCGCGAGCCAAACTTTAACTGCAAATTACTCGTAAACAAAGACGCATTCACGCATATTATGTTAGGGCGTTTATACACGGCATCATAGCTATCGAGTGTGCTATGACTCGTGTTGAAATCGATGAAACAGGTTGCGTCATTTCCTTGTTAGTCAACGTTAATAATATCGCAACATCCTTCTTAGCCGTAATTGAACTCAGCTATTCCCTTATTTACCATTGGACAACTCGGGTAAAAATATTGATATTTCTTTCTTAATAGATTGCTGCCGCGTTTTTTTGTAAGACCAAAGAGACCCTCGAAATCCTCTTATTGCCGTATACAGTCTGTCCCAGATACGATGAGACTGGTTCCATTAAATTCTTAGCGCAGCGACATCTATGAGTGAATGATGGTAGGTGAATGTTCTACCCATCTACTTAACCTCAAAATTTGAGCGAATTCGGTTGATATTTCACTGTGTTGACATTTTTGTAAAGTCAACTTTGTGTACGTCGGTCGAAAAACCAACATGGAATAAAGAGCGAATATTAAATGTTTTAAAATTGGGTAAAAGTGGTGCAGAAACGTACGAAACGCTAAAAAAATGTGTACGGGCGGATGAATTGCAAATCAGTCCGTGCACAGGTTTTTCCGTTGGTTTTGGTCGATTCCACTGCGGTTGTAGAGGACCCTGCTAGACGATGACTTCAAGCACGCGCCCAGGAGATATCACTCGCAATGAAGAAAACATCGTGATAGTCTAAAGGAAACTTCTTGACGAAGTAGCGCATCGTCTGTGGTGACTGCGACAGACGACTCATCGAAGAGGGAATACGGGTATACCAATAAGCAGTCATATGAATTTTGACCGAAATATTTTGGGGGCAATACGGGAAATGGTTTGTGCGCGCTTCGTGCACAGCACTCTGACAGACGACCAAAAAGATTTGGACGAGTTTCGCAAATTGAAAGCGTGTTAAAAA